>NC_056750.1:808330062-808345062 GCF_019279795.1 Protopterus annectens | reverse complement strand
TCTGGTTCGATTCTCGGCCGGGTTGCCTTCTGTGTTGAGTTTGCATGTTCTCCCTGCGTTCGCGTGGGTTTCCTCCGGGTACTCCGGTTTCCTCCCACATTCTAAAGACATGCATCTGGAGCATTTCTCCCCGGGCCTCCGCTGAAAACAGGATCTGTGGAACCTAGCCAGACTTTCCCGGTCAACAAATGTTAAAGTAAAAAAAAAAAATATATATATATATATATAGAGAGAGAGAGAGAGAGAGAGAGAGGACACTTTGTTTTGCTTTTTCCTATGATAAGCTGGTAAGTATTTTAAGTCCTGCTGTAGTGCTAAAGTAGCACAGCGTCAGTATATTTATGAAATGAAACATTTTCGACAACCTGTAATCAAAGTATGATACAGCATATAGTTCAAATACATTGAGAAGTAAAGGAAAACAGTTAATATTTACAAGGCTGTATTTACAAGATGGAATAAATTCGGATAAATATTTTAGGCCGAGTAGGATGGGAATTAATAATATGAAGAAGAAAGTTTATTTGCACAAATGTGTCAGGTGGAAGAGTAGTTCATGTCATAGGGAACCTGTATCACGAAAGGAACATGATGAGATGGGGAAAAAAATATAGCAACAGATGAGTATGCAAAGCAAGCTAGTGTGCACAGGCCATTTGCATTCACACACACACACACACACACACACACATATA
Source organism: Protopterus annectens (assembly GCF_019279795.1). NCBI lineage: Eukaryota > Metazoa > Chordata > Ceratodontiformes > Protopteridae > Protopterus > Protopterus annectens. The sequence continues at coordinate 808,344,367 of NC_056750.1, read as the reverse complement.
TATATATATATATATATATATATATATATATATATATATATCACATGTACCATAGATCTTTACCTCTGAACTTCACTCACCTAATCACTGACAGTTGGGGCAACTTGGGATAAATATAGCTAGGCTTGTAAGGGGCTCTAGGGCCGTTAGCCTACTAAGCCACCTATGAGCCTATATATGTGTGTGTTTTTGTGTGTGTGTGTGTGTGTGTGTGTTTGTGTGTGTGTGTGTGTGTGTGTGTGTGTATAAATATATATATATATATATATAAATATATATATATATATATATATATATATGTATATTGTGTTCTGTGTATATGGACCACTTTGGTTGAATGTTTAAATAATCAGTTATGAAATGAAGGTGAAGTTTTAGTCAAATATCTAAATTTTCAAATTTGTGGAGCTGATATATTTAAATATGGGGGTGTGGTGGTGGAATCCCTACATTTTTGGGGGGGGGATTGAAGGCACCATGTAAATCATTTTGTTTTAATTTTTTATGTAGAATTTATTAGTGACAATTTTTTGTTGTTTGTTTTTGTGGTATTTTGTTTTTGTTAGGGGATGCTGTGTTTGTTTTTATTGTACATTGAATAGTCTCCATTTTGTAGTCTGTGTATGTTTTTTTATTAGGTTTTTTCTTTTCCGCATTTGATTGTTCATAATATAAGGTATATATATATATATATATATATATATATATATATATATAGGTATAGATATAGATATATATATAAAATAAATATGTAAAATATAGATATATATATAAAATATATATATAAAATATTTATATATATCTCTCTATATATATATATATATATATATATATATATATATATATATATATATATATATATATATATATATATATATATATATATATTACAAAATCGAAGTTACAGAACTTCGAATACCATGTGAGCGACACCATATGATCTAAGTTCCATGACTTCGAAATTAAAAAAAATAAAATAAAACAAAGAAAATGTACCCTGATGGTACGGGCAAGCCCCCCTGCACCCCCGACACCCATTGCTACTTAAATATACCAACTCCGAGATCGCACTTTAATGAACTACGGTGCGGAAAGGGAAGATTTCCCTTTCCTACACTGTAGTGTGATCTCGGAGTTGGTATATTTAAGTAGCGAGGGGTGTGTGGGGTGGAGGTGTGGCCTTGTCCCCCTGTCTACACCGTTTACTTTTTCTTTTTTTTTAATGTTTATTTTGAAGACTTCGAAATTTCAGTTGTTTGATCATTAAAGGTTGACCTTTAGTGATTCGAACAATTGAAAATTCAATGTTCCAATAGGAGCCCTATATGGGTCCCATTTAGATGATCGAAGTCTTAGAACTTCAAATTTCATATGGCCACACCATATGATCGAAGTTTTAAGAGTTCAAACTTTCTAAACGGAGATCTCCATAAAGTGTGGAATGGGAAATTTTCCCTTTTCCTCGCTGTAGTGCGATCGCGGACATGGTATTTTTAAGTAGCGGGAGTGTGGGGGGGGTGCAGGCGTGCTTGTCCCCCTGCAGAAACATCCAGGATTTTTTTTTGTTTTGTTATTGGTTTTTTTTATGTGTTTGAAGTCTTAAAACTTAGATCATATGGTGCTGGCCATATGAAATTCGAAGTTCTAAGACTTCAGTCATCTAAATGGGACATATATGTATGTATATATATATATATATATATATATATATATATATATATATATATATATATATATATATATATAGACCCTGCGGTGGTAGTGCTACGGTAGCGTTGTCTCCTCACAGTAAGACGCTGTCCAGTTCGATTCTCAGCTAGAGCGCCTTCTGCGTGGAGACTTGCGTGAATGGCCATACCTTCGTTAAAGGTTGTGTGTCAGGCCTGGCAAGCCGGTACGTAAAAATCAACTGCCAATCATTAGCGGACCGGAGTTCCACTGTGGCGACCCCTAACCGGGAAAAGCCGAAAGACACAATAGATATATATATATATATATATATATATATATATATATATATATATATAATGTAATACATTATTAAACTCACACCCCTGCTGTTTAAGTATACTTATAAGTTCAACTAGAAAAATGCACTGTGTGCAAAATTCCGTCTCTGTGTCTTGGAAATTCACCTCTATTCGCCAACAAGCATTACAATAAACTTTTATTCACTTCTACCTGGTTTCATTGAAGGTGTTGTGGACTGTTATGAGCATTGAATAGAGGTGAATTTCCAAGACACAGAGACGGAATTTTGCACACAGTGCATTTGCTGTTTTTTCTTTTCTAGTTGAACTTTTATGGTTGCTGCACTGTTTGCTTCAGTTGAGTTCTGAGTATACTTATAAGGAGATCACTGCAGCTTGCAGTACACTTATCCCTGATACTTATATGTAAGTAGCAGTAACCTCACACCCCTTATCCTTATATATAAGTAGCTTAACCCTCACACCCCTGATACTTATATATAAGTAGCTGTACCTTCACACCCCTGATACTGATATATAGTTAGCTGCACCCTCACACCCCTAATACTTATATATACTAATCTGGAGACTGTTTACCTTCCAGTAAGGGAATACTTATGAAATGACAACCTCAGATGACATATATATTTGCCTACATTCACTGTTGTAGTTATTTATTTATTTTTATTTGTTATTTAACATTTGTTTACTGGGAACAAGCTAATTTTCAACTGAGGCCCGAGGAGAAATGCTCTAGACGCATGTTTTTGTAACGTGGGAGGAAACCAGAGCACCTGGAGGAAACCTCCATGAATGCAGGGAGGACATGCAGACTCGGCACAAAAGGAACCCCAGCTGAGAATCGAACCTGAGAATCTCTTGCTCTGAGGCAACAACACAAACCGCTGCACCACTGCACTGTCAGAGTTGATTAGTTCTTCTAATATTAGGGTTACCATGATTGTCCTTGGAAGATCATCAGGCACCTCAGTTTAGTTTGCAATATCAGAGCTTTTGCTTGCTTTGTAGTTCCATTTCCTAGTTGAACTGGCCTTTTCAATACTCCTTTATTCAGCTGTGATGTAACTATATTACACAACTATTGACACCGGGCACACCTTGTGTAAAACGTATTGTGCGTTGTTTTATGTTATTCTTGCTGACCAGATTATATGTCAGAATAACTGAGGGATTCATCTTCATTCCATCCTCCCAGTTCCCCAGAAATGTCACTAAGATATCAAATGATGATATCACTACTGATTAACACAGAGTTCATTTGAAGACATTATTGTCCACCATCATGGACAGTGGACCACTGTTTAAGTTTTATGCTAAATACCTCTTGAGGGGCTGTACTATGAATAACCTGTTAAAAATCCGCATGTGGAGTCACCTTCATCTGTAACACTAGTGATCAAGTTTTGGAGAAAAGTGAATAATCAAGTACCCAACTCAATTCTCCTTTCCTTGGGGAGACTGGAGATGATGCCTGGAGTACAGTGACCCACAATAAAGGTTTTGGCAGCTTGCACCAACCAGTTTATACTCTTGATAGACAGCAGATAGACAGTTACTTGCTTAAGTTATTTCCATATTCTACCTCCCAGCAGGAAACCACAAGATTAACTGCTCAGAGATGATAAGCCCACAATGGTTGGTACCAGCTGTATTAAACATTTCATGTTGTACGTAATTGTTGGTTGATTCTAGCCAACAGTTATTAATGGAAACAACAAGGAAGTACTGTAAAGGAAGGGATTTAATGGATGACCCTTGGTGAATGGAATTTTTACTTTTGTTTTGTTAACCAGGTAAGTGAACTGGTCCTACTTGAATCTTTTTCAGACATCATCCAGGCTACATAGGAAATGGTAAATACAGCAGATATATACTGATAATTTAGTGTAGCCAAACAACCACCATATTCTTAGGAGGTGGGAGGAAACTGGAGTACCAGAAAAAAAACTTACTGACAGTGACTGTAGGCCAAAATTGAACCTCAGGGCTGTGAGACAGAGATCTTATTGCAGATTAGTTTTTGTAAGAAATAAATCATATGGTCATAAGGGGCCCCCTCCTCATGGGGGCCGAAAACAGAGCAGGCTATGTTATTTTGATAATTTTGATGAAAGTTAAAAATACATTAAAATAATGCCACCACTTAAATAGTTCCTAAAAGGGGTAATACATCTAGGACCTCTCAAGAGAAACTGGGTCCCTTTTTGAGGCTTAGATTGCATTCTAGAAACACTAAATCGTGCCATCTTTTGAGACAGCAGCTTCTGCTCCTTTAAAGGTGCTCATATAGAAGACCACCCTGCTAGTAACTATCATCTCATCCAGGTGAGTCTCAGAACTACAAGCCCTGATGTGTAAAGAACCTTTCGTTATTTTTCGCAGGAACTGGGTAACCCTTAGTAACCCCTGTTTATGCCCAAGGTAGTGTAAGAACTCTACTTGAATGAAGCTGTTCACCTACCACTATTATTTCCAAACCCACAAAATAAAGCTCAGCAAATTCTACATTCCCTGGATGTGCACAGAGAGATCAGGTACTATCTGAACAGAACAAAGTTCCCAAATAGAGCAGAACAACTGCTAGTGACCTTTGCAGAAGAGAATGAAGGAAGATCCATCTCCAAATACATTATTTCAAAATGGATAGCTAATTGTATTACCCTCTATTATCCTCATCATGGAAAGCCATTACCAGCTTATGTCAGGGCTCACTGCACATGACATAGGGAAGCTACCACTGTCTGCCTAAAAAGTGTTCCTACCTAGGCCATCTTGGAGGCTGCTACATGGACATCTTTCCACAGATTCACCAAGCATTACCATTTAGGCAATGCCTCTAGGGCTAAAGCAGGATTTGCTACTGCTATCCCCCAACCTGTAGCTTTGGAAGTCCTCCCTATAATCATTAGTGCAACACTGACTACAAACAAGATAACCTGTTATGAGTCGGAATTGAACCAGCAACCTAAGGTTGAGAAATTACTACAGTCCTCCGCTCTACCATCTGAACTATGAAAGGGATGAATGTCCAAATCTGCACCAAAGTACTATACGAGCACTTATATAGATGCTTGGAATCAGGAATACCTGACAGGACAAAATCATCCTCTGCAAGGAAGAGTAAACCTGTCTGGTGGACATCTGCAATAAATAAACTCTATAACAAAACGAAAAAAAAATGCTGTCCAGGACCAAGAAGGAGCAGGTGCCCAATTGGAAGCAATCTCTCCTTAGCCTGAACAAGCAAATAAGAGCACTAGTGAAATCCTCTAAAGCCAACTTCGAGTCCAAATTGGCCACATCTACTAGAAACAGTCATAAGGCCTTCTTCACATATGTTCGCAATCTCAAAGGAGGCACCCAGATCTGTTCAGAACTGGTGGCCAAGGACACCATGTACACAAATGCTGTAGATATAGCCAACCTACTAGCTGACAGATTCAGTGAAAACTTCACCCCTCTGTCTCCTCCATCAGTAAATCAGGACTTCCCCAGTACCTGCCCCCTCCATTTATCTCTAGGGAACAGGTCATCACTGCCCTCTCAAAGGTAAAAAATACAGCCTGTATGGGACCCGATAACATCCCAGGCTGCATCCTACATGAACTCGGGCATGAACTTGCAGCACCATTAGGCACCCTATTCAACCAAAGCCTGAGTAACGGCTTGGTCCCAGCCAAGTGGAGGACAGCCAGTGTCATTCCTTTGCACACAGCTGGAGCATCCACTGCTCTAGGAAGTCATAGAGCCATCAGCCTAACTAGCCTGATGTGCAAGGCCATGGAATGGATTATCATGGACCTCATTAACAGGGACATTGGCAACCTCCAAACACTCGACCCTGCACAGTTTGGTTTTGTCAAGGGGAGGTCATGTCTGTTAAATCTGGTTGACTTCTTTGAGACAGTCACCAAAGCCATGGATGAGGGTAAGATGGTGCACACTGCCTATCTTGACCTGGCCAAGGCCTTCGACAATATTCCCCACTCAGGCGTAGTAGATAAACTCTCTCAAATAGGTACCAATCCATATGTTATCAGATGGGTAGCAAAACCTAATCAAAATAGGGGAAGCCACCTCAAGCAGTAGACCCATAATGAGTGGTGTACCCCAGGGATCGATCTTGGGGCCTCTGTTATTTGGGATATACTTATCTGAGGTGCAGGCCAAAACCAGTAGGCTATCGCTGACCAAGTTTGCAGATGACTGCAAGCTGGATGTGATCATCAATTCCACAAGTGATGTGGATGTCCTCCAAGAGGGTCTCACCCAAACAAAGTATGGCCTCAAGTTGAATGCCAAAAAATGCATCATCATCATCCCCTTTGGGGAGAGTGATGTCCCCACATATTATCACATTAATAACAATGTCTTAAGCATGCAGTCAGTCATGAGGGATTTGGGCACTCAGGTTGATAGCAACCTGACTTTTGACCACCATGTTGCTTCCGTTATATGGAAAGCTTTCTTTATGGGGCACCTCATAAATAAGGGTATCTCATCCAGGGACAAGGAGGTCATAACATCCCTGTATTCTTCCCTTGTAAGGCCAGTTATTGAGTACAATGCCCCCTTCTGCATGTACCTCACAAAACACATACAGCAGCTGGAGAGACCACAGTGGTTCCTCACCAGAAGAATCTAGGGCTTCAAACATCTACTCTACAGAGATAGGCTAAAAGCCCTGTCCCTCTACTCAGTTTTATACGGACTCCTCAGAGGTGACCTCTGTCTAGCATACAAAGCAATCTCAGACCCTGCCTTGATGGGACTGCTGCATATCCGCAAGTCAAGCTCCACCCAAGTAACCTGCACACACAATCTCAACCTGGTCTGTGACATCAGTAGGACTTGTTGGCGGGACAGATTTGTGTCCCAGACTCCCCTGTCTGTGGAATAGACACCCTCTCTCCGTCAAGCAGAGTACCTCATTATCCCTTTTCAAGTGCAACCTGGATAACTGGATGGGAAACAGAAAATACACCCCTGGGATTCCACCTGTGTCCCTGCTGGACAAGGGCTTTGGGTGCTGACTTATCTAGACATGGGCTAAATTCTTGGCTAGGCTTATAAGGGCCTCAGGGCCAATAACCTGGTAAGTTCCTATGATCCTATGAACATCCTAGTACAGTTGTGTTATATGTACCATAATTGTAGATGATCAAGTATGTCAGTGTTACAGTACAAACACCCACCTTCCTGCTCCTCTGCCTGCTGGCCTCTCCCCATTACTGGGGGAATTTCGGGTCAAGTATCACTCATCCATCATCATCCCTGCCCTTTTCTCCTATTCAATGGTTAAAAGTCTTGATGTTATGTGATCCTATCTCGCCTACATTCTGTACTGATGGGCTCGGAGCCGATCCCTCGGCTCCGACTCGGCACGCTATGCTGTAGAGCGAAGCCTCTTATTGGCTGAGCTATTCTGTATCCCAGGATGCACCACCACTAATCCCCCAGATCTCGTTTGCCGCTTACAAGCTAGGACGTGGTCTCAAACTTGGCTGAGTTAAGTACTGTTTTTTTCTAAAGTTCCTGTCAGGAAATTTCTTATTCTTACCCAAAAGCTGTTTTAACAGCTATTGTTGTTGTACGAGTGTGTTTTGGTTCATTTTTCTGTGGTAAATTGTGTATTTGTTTAGGGGAAAGGTTTCCCGTTTAAGTTAGAGGGGCCTTCCCCTATTCTTCAGCTAGTTTCTTATTTTTTTCTTTCAGGAGGTCAATCCCTGTTTAAGTTAGAGGGTCTTGGCCCTCCTTTTTAGTGGTTTCTGACTTTGTCTTGTACCGTTTAAAAAAAAAAAAAAAAAAAAAGTTAAAGTTAAATATTTTGTGTTGTGGTAAATATTTGTTCTAACAAAATAGTGCTTCTTTCCACTGGTTTAGTGTTTTTTGATAGGCATTATTATGTCAAAAGAACATAGACCCTCAGGGTTCAAAAAGTGCACGAGGTGCAGTTATAAGATGTCTATAACAGATGACCACTCCTCGTGCGTATATTGTTTAGGCGCCAAGCACTTACAGGAGTCCTGTAGCGTGTGTCACGCCTTTTCATCTAGAGTCCTCCAAGAGAGGAAGAATAAATTAATACTGAAAGGGCTGATTAAACCCTCCTTCGAGGAGGCCTTATCTTCCTCATCCTCTCCTACCAAGAAGAAGAAAGCATCGGCTCCGACCAGCCCGTCGGAACCGACTGCTAAGAAACCTAGGCAGGCTTCTCCATCGGCTCCACAGACTTCGGAGCCGAGGGCGGAACGGTTTGCCTCGATGCCTCCAGTCTCGACTCCTCTGGTTTCGGAGCCGAGGACTGGGGCGTCGAGAGGCGGGTCACCTTCATCGGCTCCACTGATTTTGGAGCCGATGAGGGTTGCCGGCTCAGACTCTTCCCCTTCGGCGCCGAAGCCCTCCTCGGCACCGAGGGAAATTGTTTTGGGATCTCCCTCAGATCCGATATTGGTCGAGTCCATTCAGAGCCGGTCCCCCAGTCCTTTGGAGCTGATGGAGAAGTCGGTTCGGACCCGATCGGTGTCATCTAGATCCTCCAAGATGTCTGATTCGGACATCGACAGGCTGCTCCTAAGACTTTTCCAGTCTCCTGTGTTCCAAAAGTTAGTTTCGGTTCCAGCCCATTCGGCTTCGGAGCCGATGGTCCACCCTGTAGTTATGGTTCCTCCTCCAACAGCCTCGGCACCGTTGGAGCCAGTGCTGGTGGAGTCGATGGAGGTTTTCGGGTCGGGCCCGACCCTTACTCCAACCCCGGCTCTCGAGTCGGAGTTCGGTACGTGGACCTCCTCTGTCGGCCCCGGGGGGACGCTTTGGGACTGATGTTTTCGGTCCCAAGCCTTCCTCTCGGTGCATCGGCTGCGGGGGTACCATCTACTGTTGTGGCCACGGAGGTGGGACCTTCCCAGGATTCTGGTGGTCCGGCCTTCAGGGCCATGAGGAGTGCATTAGCCAAATCTTCTTTGGCTACCTCCACGGTCTCTCCAGCACCTTCCCTGCATATGGAGACTGGGTCTTTGGCAGTCCCCTTGTCCTTAGACAGCGGAGCCCCGGGGCCTGAGGTCACCCCACTGGGGGTTCCCCCCCTCCTGGAGGTCCCTCTGAAGCTTCTTCGGAGGAACCCCCAAGGAAAAGATCGTGCAAGAGGAAGCACGTTGACTCCCCCGATGAGTTTCTCACGTCAGACACTGATCTTGATGATGCAGAGGGGTCCCCTAAGTCGTCCTCAGATGATGTCTCCTTTGCAGACATCCTGGAAGCCCTCAAACAACGAGGCGGCTGGCAATCCAAACCCCCTTCTGCTGACGAGTCGGTGTTCCTTAAGACCTTCGTGGCTCAGCCCTCCGCCTCCTGGGTGTCTCCGCCCTTCGACGAGCTCCTAGATTTGATCTGTCGAAGGGCATGGGAACACCCAGACTCTGTGGAACCGGTGCCTGCTCGCCCAAATAAGTTCCTGTCAGCACCCCCAGAAAAGGAGTTTTTGACGAAAGGTGTGGCTGTAGATGCCTTGGTGGTGGCATCTGCTACCCAGCAAGATGTAGCAGAGGCTTCAACGTCCGTCCATCCTCCTAATAAGGAGTCTAGGAGCATGGATCGGTACGGTAAGCGCACCCTAAGTTCAGCGGCCTTTACTTTAAGATCCCTGAACTATTTAACGCATTTCACCAAGTTTCAGAGGGATCTGATCAAGGAGCTTTCAGATACCCTCTTGGGTAACCTACCTGAGCAGCTGGCCCAGACGGTTGGCTCTCAGTTGGCTACGCTGTCATCCATATCAAACTCGTCCATGAGGCTCATTTCTTATGCGGCCGAAGGGGCGAGTAAAGCAGCGGGTACAGGTATTGCTCTACGGAGGCAAGCCTGGCTCCGCCTGTGTCATTTTGCGGAAGCCTTCAAGCCTTCCTTTGCCAACGCCCCCTTTGATGGGTCCTCTTTGTTTGGACCCAAGGTAAAGGACACATTGACCCGCTGCGAGCAAGAAGGTAAGACTTTGACTGCCGTAGGGGCATGATTTTCCACTCCCTTTCGGCCTTACCCCAAGGCTAAAAGAGGAGGGAAAATGTGGTTCCGTAGATCTCAGAAGTCTTATCCCTCACAGCAGGACGATCCCCCTTCTAGAGGCAGAGGAGGGGGAAATTCTTCTGGAAGACGCCGTCCCAGAGGTGGCAGAGGCCCCCGCAACACTGGAGACCGCGAGTCCTTTTGTGGCTCTTCAGCCTTTCACAGTCCCTGAGGGATTGTCCGACTGTGCAGCTCCAGAGCCAGTCTGGGATCATTTTCGAGGCACCTAAAAGCCTGGGAAGGTATCACTCAGGACCGATGGGTGCTTCGAATTATCGCCGGAGGTTACGCCATTCCCTTTTCTCACTCCCCACCTCAGTCCAAGAAAATCCCGGACCCGCCACCCAGTCAACGGGAAATTGCAGCCTTAGAAGTCTCAAAGCTGCTTCAAAAAGGAGTCATCCAACCGGTCCCCGCAGACCAGATCAGATTAGGGACTTACTCAAGATTCTTTTTGGTGCCAAAAAAGACCGGGGACTTGAGGCCCATTTTGGATCTCAGCATTCTAAATCGTTCAGTCAAAAAGTCCAAGTTCCGAATGGTCACCCTACAATCCATTCTCCCACTGCTGGAGAAAGGTGTTTGGATGTGCTCCATAGATCTCAAGGACGCTTATTACCATATCATGGTACATCAAGCATCCAGGAGACATCTGCGCTTCAGCCTAGGAGACAGTCATTTTCAGTTCCGCGCGCTGCCCTTTGGTCTCACCACAGCCCCCAGGGTGTTCACCAAATGTTTGGCGGTCGTGACTGCTCACCTGAGAAGTCTAGGATTCCAGGTGTTTCCGTATCTAGACGACTGGCTCCTAACTGCCACCTCCAAGCATCTACTAGTGCAGAGCCTACAAGCCACAATATCACTGGGCACTTCCCTTGGAATCACCTTCAATTGGCCAAAGTCTGTGTTGCTGCCATCTCAACGCATACGATTCATCGAAGTAGAGATAGACTCAAACCGAATGCGGGTCTATCTTCCTACAGAAAGGATACAAACCATACAGGCTCAAGTTCGAGCCTTACTTCCCAGATCCAAAGCCCCAGCCAGAATGGTCCTGCAGCTATTGGGATCTATGTCCGCCACGGTTCTTCTAGTTCCCCTAGCAAGGTTGCACATGAGAATTCTCCAGTGGCTTCTTTCAACACAGTGGTCCTTTCAAGATCTCCCTCTCAGTCACCTCATATGGATCACGGAAACCTGCAAATGGGACCTTCGCTGGTGGCTGGTGCCCTCCAATCTGGATCAGGGATGACCCTTTGTTCCACCTCCTCCTGTGGCCACTTTGACTACGGACGCCTCCCAGGTGGGGGGGGGGGCATTCCCTGGGCAGGTCAGTCCAAGGCAAATGGCATTCGGAAGAGAGCCTCCTTCATATCAACATCTTAGAAATGAGGGTGGTGTTTCTGTCCCTACAAGCCCTTCACGATTACCTCCCTCAGGGCGTAATTGCCGTTCACTCCGACAACATGTCAGTAGTCTGGTACCTGAACAAGCAGGGAGGGACCAGATCCTACCCCCTTTGCAGAGAGGCCATGAGAGTTTGGGAATGGGCAGTGTCAACCAAACGATTTCTATTGGCGACTCATATCCCTGGCAAGTCCAATGTGATAGCCGACAGACTGAGCAGAACTATCCTCTCTCCACACGAGTGGTCTCTGAACAATACGGTTGCAACTCAGATTTTCAGCAAATGGGGAATTCCTTGTTGCGACCTCTTCGCAACCCCGCTGAATGCGAAGTGCAAAAAGTTCTTCTGCCTCACCCCGGCTCCAGGGGAGAGCCCTATGGGCGCACTAGCCCATCCTTGGCCCACCGGCTTGCTATACGCTTTTCCCCCAGTTCCCCTCCTTCCCAGAGTGATCCAAAAGGCGTCTCACTTGGGGAGCAAAATGATCTTAGTTGCTCCTTACTGGCCTCATCAGGTATGGTTACCCTATCTTCGGAAATATGCACTGGACGGTCCATGGTTCCTGGATCAGATCCCAGACCTATTAGTTCATCAGTCGGGACTACTCCACCAGTCCCTCCACACCTTGAAATTAACAGCTTGGCTCCTCCTCTTCCGACTATAGTCAGGAATCATACCTTAGACCCGGAAGTCGTACACATCTTATCTTCGGCCCACAAATCTGCCACTAAGAAATTGTATTCTAGCAAATGGAAGAGATTTGCTATTTGGGCTCAACTCCGGGTCTGGATCCCATCACTATTCCGTGCATCGAAGTCCTGAAATTTCTAACTTCCCTGTTCAATCAAGGTTCTTCAGTCTCTACCATCAAGGTTCAATTGGCAGCTATTTCAAATTTTCACGAATCTATAAACCCACCTTTAATGAGCAACAGATTGTGTAAGACCTTCATGAAAGGTGCTGCGCTTTTACGACCTCCGATTTCTCATCCTGCTCCTCCATGGGATCTCAATGTGGTGTTACGTGCCTTAACTTTTCCCCCCTTCGAACCGGCAGCAACATGTGATTTGAAATTTCTATCGTGGAAAACTGCCTTTCTGGTTGCGATTACTTCTGCCAGAAGGGTTTCAGAGCTTCAAGCTTTGTCTGTAAAACCTCCGTACCTGGTTTTTCACAAAGATAGAGCATCTCTCAGGCCAAATCCATCCTTTGTTCCTTAGGTTTGTTCCAGTTTTTGTCTACAACAGTCATTAGAGCTTCCAGTTTTCTTTCCAAAGTACTCAAACAAAGCGGAATACATATTCCACACATTAGATGTCCACAGGCAATTGCATTTTTATTTAGATAGGACCAAACAAACAAGGAAAACAGATCAATTGTTTGTATCCTTTTCGGATAATAAATTGGGCAAAGCCGTCACAAAGGTCACTATTGCCAAATGGATCAGGGACTGTATTAGTCAAGCTTATTCCTCTTCTAATAAAGAGCTTACAACCTCTGTCAAAGCTCACTCTACAAGAGCTATGGCTACTTCAATAGCATTCCATTCTAAGCTTGCCATTAGTGACATTTGTGCTGCGGCTACGTGGTCTTCCCCGCACACTTTCATTTCTCACTACAAATTGGATGTGGCATCTCAGGGGCGAGCTTCATTCGGTTCCACAGTGCTCAGGAGTGTTTTCCAGTGAGCCACCCAGGATTTAGGTGCTAGGGACGCTGTCCAATCAGTACAGAATGTAGGCGAGATAGGATCACATAACATCTTTTAGTTATGTACTTACCATAACTTTAGATGTTTGGGAGCCATCTCGCCTACATTTCCAATAACCCACCCTCCTTCCCCCTTCCTTGGAGATCAGAAGAGATTGGACGGTCCGAATTCTGTTGTTTCATCTTGAAACATCTGGCAATGTTATATAAACAAGTTATGTATGTGTGCATGAATGCGGACAAACAAGATCTGGGGGATTAGTGGTGGTGCATCCTGGGATAGAGAATAGCTCAGCCAATAAGAGGCTTCGCTCTATAGCATAGCGTGCCAAGTCGGAGTCGAGGGATCGGCTCCGAGCCCATCAGTACAGAATGCAGGCGAGATGGATCCCAAACATCTAAAGTTATGGTAAGTACATAACTAAAAGTTTTTCTCTCTAAAACTTTGACAGCTACAAAGGTATTCCTTAAGCATCAGACTATATAACATAGCCTAGAAGTACCTGAAGAAGGAAATCCGGCCAGTCATGGGCTTCTGCATGGCAGGAATCCCAAGAATTAGTACTGCAACATTAAGCTACTCTACTGTCTACAGTTATGGTAATTATAACACAACTCTACTTTTTCTCAGTTGAAAGTTGTTAGCAGGTTAGTTATACATAAAGTCACTCTTGGACAATCAGCATTCATGGCTCATGATGCTGAAAGTCAGACAAGTTATAGTGTATACTACTTGAAATCCACTGTAGGTTAGGTGTATCCAAAAAACGGGATATTTCAGGGAAGCATTGACGGGCCTCACCAGTTGTTTGCAAATGCTTTATCTGATAATCATATTTCCTTCTTAAGCAAAGAGCTTCATTAAGGGTTGTAGGCTGGCTGGCTTGGTGAAATTAATACACTGCAGTGACTGCCAGTGGGGGTGGGGCATGCACCGGTCATCAGTGACTACTTAAGCTGTTGTGACCATGTGTGTGGCTGCCACCAAAAGAAAGTCATCAGAAAATCTACCGTTTGATGGCATCTAGTTGATCAGTACCCAGAACAACACCATTGGAACTTTCTTCCTCTTTTTCTAGGTTTGCGTATGTGTCATCTGTGAGTTGATATATATATGTGTGTGTGTGTGTGTGTG
>NC_056750.1:808222562-808325062 GCF_019279795.1 Protopterus annectens | reverse complement strand
AAATGTTAATGAGCAAGGGCGATGAATAATGAACTGGGTTTGGGGGGTGTCAGTACTTCAACTTGTCCTTTTTGGTGTCTTTATAGGTGAGATTACATAGTACTGGAAAGTAGGGCTTTATCCTTATGCTTTGAAGACAAGAATACAACAGTAACTGTATCAGAAAATCATAAAATGAATAGAACGTTTTGAGACAAGACTTGGCAAGACGGCCTAAAACATGCCTTCTTAATTCAATGCAAAATGTAAAATACTGCATCTAAATATCTTAAGTCTAGGGAACAAACACACAGACATACTCACTCAATCACTCACTCACTCACTCATAATGGTAGCAACAACAAAACAGAAAGGGGAACTGGGGATATTCATATGAAGTGAGCTAAAGGTAAGAAAGCAGTGTGTGAAAACAGCAAGAAAAGCTGCTGGAATAGTAGGATTTATAGGAATAAACTTTATCAATAGAAAGCAAGCACTTTATAGACAAGTCTGAGAAAATATCATGAATGTTCCATGTAATTTTGGTCATCTTGTTAATTCAGAGACATAAGGCAGAAGCATTTCCAGAGGCACACAACAAAAAATAATGCTGTTAGGCACGCATCAGAGTTTGCAAAAGGAGTTACTAAAAGAGAGTAGCATTACAGGCTTAAGGAAAAGCAACAGATAGGGAATGTGTTACAGATGTATAAGTATCTCAGAAAACCTGCAGACACTACATAAGTACTAGTTTTCAGGAAAAAAGTGATACATGAAAACACGAAGTTGCTATGAAGAGATGAGCTGGGCAGGTTAAGGGATACTCAAAGAAGTAATTTCTGGCTGAGACTGAAATGGGCCCATTTGGATCAGTGCTCTACACTGGTTACCAAATTGAATAAATACATCCAAGAAAAGGTAGTATTTGGCACATCCTTGTGAAAAAGACATCTGAGTCAGAAACGAAACGTGTGTGTATGTGTGTGATGCATATAGCTTATGTTGTAGATAAGTCGGACTTACAGATTACTCAGTAATTTAGTAACACAAGATATGCCACGTGGTCCTTATTTGCCATTAAGCACTGTTTCTACACAATGCTGCCATCTGAAGTTCCTCTAAACTTTTGACAACCATAACTTGAAGGGTAAATTATGGTCTATAAAGTGCATATTAAGGATAACTTAAATAAATGCATATGAGAGTAACACTTCACAATGACTGTAAAGTACTGAAGACAAAAAATAGCAGGCCTGATTGGTTTAAGGAAGATGTCCTGGTAACATCAGCTTCTGCGGCCATAATTCTCTTGACTGCAACTTTGACCTTCCCCATTGCTAAAAATCATCCTAGTGCTGGCTCTGCCTTCTCAATAAATGTTTCATTAGTGCATTAAACTTTTACACTGCCTAAAATATATACTCACATATAAGTATACATTTTACTATTAAAACAGGCACTGCAAGAGGAATCTTAAATTATCTCTCAAGCAAATCTTTTTGAACAGTTTACAATAGAACATGTTTTCACAGTTTTCTTCTTGATTTGGCAGTCAGACATACTCTTTTGTTGTTGATGTGAAGAAAATAAAAAGGAAGTGCATTTACTGCAACACAGGAAATCATATTCATATTTTTCACTGATCCTGATCACAGCTTAAAGTATGGATGTCTGTCTACGGTTTGTAAATTTCATATGGCTTGCATAATTTTACTAAATCAGGTAAGGCCTCCTGAGGACATCCATCTAAATTTCAAAGAAGTTTACCTTGTGAGTTGTACAGTTCAATGGGGAAGTCATTAAACACAAAAATCACCCAGCATTTATTTGTGCACACCAGTCTGAGTGTATATGATACAGTATGCGTTCTACCTGAGTATATGTAAGCTATAGTACCAGCAGGACATGTATGGGTCATCAAAAGTTCACCACCTGTGATGGGCGCTATTCATACTTGGTACTTTGTGATTGCTAATCTATGCTCCATTTACTATACCACAATACTCAAAAAGTTCAACTACTAATTTCATTTTTTTCTTTAGAAACTTTCTTGAAATAACTTCTACTTTTAAATTATGTATTCATATGAAAAAAAAAGGAAAATATAAGCCACAATGAAAACCCTTTTGTTTAACTAAGAAAATATAATAACTTTCGGCTATCGCAGAACTGGTGTGTGACAAAAATGTGAGCTGCATATCTGGCAGAGGACTCCGTCTGCTGTTAGTGTTACAGTTGACAGCCATGTGAAAAGCAAATTGTTCATATTTTTTCCATGATTTGCCTGTGTGGGAAACTTGTTTTGCATTACCTGAACTTGCTGGCACAGCTAAAACATTTTTGCATTTCTTCATTTTTTGTTGACAGAATGTGAATAAATATAAATGTCTGTCCATTTTATTCTAACCCAAAGAAGATACAGAAACAATCATAACCCTTTCTTGGATATGTGATATTTTATGGACTCAAGTCAGTATCTGACATAAACTAATATTTAGTCCCCTAAAACAATATTTAGCACTGTTTGCATATTGGGTGTGGTTTACATCCATTGTTAGTAACACAGAGCAGATTTATTATGGTGCAGAGCCTGCAAATATAACTCTTGTGTTTTTTCAAGAGGTTGCTTCACTCCCACCTTAATACATATTATCCAAACCCTATTGCATTTGCTTGTTTATTTTACATGTGGAAGAATATATACTTTTGTATATAGTTTCATACAAGACTCGTAGTAAATGACCTAAATTTTCTCAGAGAAAAGCACACTGTTTGGCATACTGAAATGCAAAGTATTTTGCTACACAGCTTTATCTGATATCAGGAAATACTGCTACTGTAAACAGATTTGCATAAAACTGTTGGAGTCCTGTTTGTTGAATTGAAATGCATATAGGTTCTTGGGTATATACTAGGCTAGTCTACAGACTACTACACATCTAGCTTATAACCAGAGGCCACAATCAAACCCTGTGCCTTACATATATGATGTAAGGATGGTATCCATTATGCCAGCCCCTCCCTTGTTAATTTTGACTTTGTTCTGCATTACATTGAATTTATTTAATTATTATATGCACAGTAAAGCTAAATTCAATCATCTGCATTCATGTTTGAATGTAATTTGTGATTATTTGTGTATGAATGTGTGTGTGTGTGTGTGTGTGTGTGTGTGTGTGTGTGTGTGTGTATGATCACCATATTGGCTTAGTTAACTAGTATGGTGAGATTGCTAGCAGTGGTATAAGGAGATTTACACTTGTTATGTGATCTCTTATTGGGAATGAGGGGTTTGCGGGGTGATTGTATTTTTTAATGTGTTTTGATGTTTATTTGGAGGTTTTTTTGTGTGTGCTCGTTTTGCTTTGCTTTTTGTAGATTAAATGTTTGTGATATATTGAAACATCAACTTAGTGAAAACTGAGATTCTGATATAGACCCAGTTGTTGCAGATAAAGTAATTTATATTTGTGGCAGAAAACAGCTTAAAATTCCATGGCTTTCTGGGTTACCCCTAACTTATATCAATATACCGCCTTTTTCTTAGGCTGATCATTAATAAAAGTCAAAGGATATAACTATAAATAGCTATGGTGAAAAATGAAGTGCTAGGGCGTCCTCAAGTTAAGTAGCATCTGCTATAACATTATGGGCTTATCTGGAGATACTGCTTAATGTACCTCAAGGGATCATTTGTTTTAAACTTTAAATTAGATTTACATCATGTAAATTAATTTGTGCTTGAAGACGGTGCCTTATGTATTAACATTATTACATTATAATGAAAAATGCATAAAATATATTTTGAAATTGCTGAAAATGCACAGAATGCAAAACATAAGAAGGCTACCCATCCACATTAAATTACATTGATAACAAGATTTTAAGTTCTTGAATGCTTTGATGGTAAAGAAAGATAAAGCCCTGACTGCGTCCCAGGCAACCCAAGTTTGAATAGCAGGTTGGGGATTTGAAAGAGTTTACAGGGGAGGGTGAGCATGCATATCCTAGGGGGTTGTCTGAACAGGAGTCATACAGCTACAATCCCTTGGGGGGGCATTGCAGTGAGTGTCCTGAGGGAAAGGCCATTTCTCTGATGGTAGCCTTCATTACTGAGTGTATGGGAGCATATAATCATGAGAGTGGGGGTAATGTTGAGGACCTTGCAGTGATATAGGTTGCTCATCTCCCTGTCTAGAGAATGGGATTTGGGCATTCAAACATGTCATTGCTGGGGTGATGGTTATGGTCCTCTGCATGGCTGTTGCTTTCATTTTGTACTGGGATGATTTCCTATGTGGGGGGGCCGACAAATGTGCAGAATCCCATGGGCAGACATTTGGTGGTCAGCATGCATGGTGGCAAAAAGCAGCTAGAAAACGATGCTTGGATTTTGTTTTTAAAACGGGGGGGGTCTTGCTGCTGTGTGGCAAAGAGTGATTCCATGTCCCACTTACTTACTGCAGCTGAGTTAGGCAGGAAGCACATGTACTGCTATGGGAGCACAGAGCAATATGGGGTCACAAAGTGAGGCAGTGGTCCAAAGGATAGCACTATTCAGAGCAATATGGTTTACTCAATGCAGCATGCAACTTCTTCCCCATGAAATGATTCTTACAGTTCCACATGTAAATGAAGCAAGGCTGTTTGTAAGCTTCCTATTCTATTCAACTTCCTCAGTGAATGGCATGTCAGGTTTGCATGAAATCCCCTTCTCTTTAGTCTTTTGTCACACTGACTAAGATGCCTGGCCAATGAAAATCTAATATATCAGGGCATTCTCAGCCTTGCCTGTTCAGTTTTTGTGGATTGGCAGCTCTATTGCAAAATAATTGTCAATCAGAGCTGAGATAGTGAACGAGGCTAGAATGTACAGAAACCTGCCTCCACCACTGGCTGGCAGCAAATGAGTTAGGGAGGTTTCTCTGCAACTGATTAAGTGGTTAAGAGTTAACTCACAAAATATAGTTTAATTTAAGTATGGTTCGTAGTTAAAGAAGAAATGCATATTAATGTGTTTGTAAAAGTTACCAAATCAAGAAGTGCACAGAGCTCAGATATCCTGGAAAATAGTCAGTCAAGCAGACAAGACAAGGCCATCAAAGCAGTGTAAAAGTTGTCAAAGGATACAAATCTAAGATGTTCATTTAACAAAATATTACTGACACTTTTTCTAGAGAATCAAAAAGTTAGCAGTGATTCTGAGTACTGATATTTTAGATGAATGGACAAAACAGCAAGAGAGGAGGAAGGTTAAAAATATTTTCTTCTAGGGTAGAGAGTGTCTTGAATGGTTCTGCTATGAAACACCAACTTCCTAGAAACTGACGAGCCAAAAGGATGAAAACAGCCCCTAAAACTGAGAATAGATAATAAATACTTTTAAAGCATTTTTTGCTTCCCTACACCCCCGAAACGTATATATACTAACTCCATGGTCACACCAACTTAAAGATGGGAGAAACATCCCTAAACAAGTGAATTATTGACAGCACAAACTTAGAAACTGCTTTGGCAATGATTTCCTAATGGAAACAGCATTCAGCGCTATGCCGTTCAACTTTTTTTTTTCTGCATGCTTCTGTCACTTGAGCATTTTCATTTTGAGTGTGTATAGAAGAGCCATCTTGTATAAATAAGAAAGCTTAGTCAAAAACCAAAATAGACACTGGCCACCCCAAATAAGATAATTTTGGTGCAGAACAAATTAAAAGGTAACAACTGATTAAAATGCTGCAGGGATGTTGTCACTGTATAGAATATCAAAATATGAAAAAAGCATGCCTTTCCAGTTTCTGATCATCACTTTTCTTTACCCTTGCATGAATGGTACTTTTTGAGCCTCTTTTTGACGACTATGTTGTGCTTTATAAATAAAAGTTGATAATTCTCACTACAGTTATTGCTAGCAGCTGGTTTAACAGTTACAAGAGTAGGAAGTCACCCGGTAAACAAATGGGTAGTGGAAGACATCCAAACATCCCAACTTGGAAACTCTGCTTCACCTTTAAATGAGAAGACATTTCTTCAGGCAGATGTTATAGATCTGTTACTGTTAATGTGATACATGCACTAAAAAAAATAGATATAATGGTGTTTTCATTTATTTGTTTGGAGTGTTCGCAGATAACACTGGTGTTTAAACAAACAGTTTTGACAAATTATATAAATATCTAACTTTGTAATGTATTATTTGCACATGTTTTGTCTTTGTCCTGGGACATAGTTTCATAGGTTACTACTAAGCTGTTGATCTGCTGGACTTTTTGTAGCCTTGCCACATTGCGTTTACCAAGACATGAATTAATACCAAACCACTAAGAGGATGAGCTACTTTGGACTAGTTATGTTCCCGTTCCATAAAGGTTTGAGGTATTAGACCAGGTTGTACTGATGATTGCCAATCCCGCCATTCACATTTCTTTTAAAAAGGGTCAGGGAGTTGCTGTGCTTTACATCCATGGGTACAGCTGTGCTGTGAGCTATCAAAATGAGGATCAGAATGTGAAAACTATCACTTTGTAACTCAGAATCCTATCCATGGGCATTTACTTCAAAAAAGAGTATTTTTTTGTGATAGATATCTATTATGCTAGCAGGGTGTATTTAAATTGCAGTAGAAGTTCTGATCTCTTGAGCGGGTGTTTAAAGTGTGCTTGTGAATTTGAAGAAGGTTGGATAAGACCACATCAATAGATATTCTGTAGGCTAGGCAGAAATACCCTCTTGACATGCAAAAAGAGAGAGCACTTTAAGGTGGTTGGAGTAGCTCAAGATGGACATGCAGTTGATTGTCTTGAGCTGGATCATGTGCTTCGCTAAAAGCATACCAAACCTACAGTGTTCCTTTTGGATAGAGGCCATCAATAAGAAGAGTATTAACCAACACCCCCTACAAATCTCTTAGTTACATCCCTACTAATGTGCTTCCTACCATATAGATGCCCGTGATACTCAGGACCCAAATGGTTTTGGGTGTGCAGCTAGGCTTGTAAGGGCCCTAGTGGTCATTAGCCTAGTGACAACCTATGAACCTTTGAACAAAACTGGAGCAAAATTGGTCTGATAAGGGAGGAGTAGAGGGGGAACATGATAGTCAAAGAATAGTTAATTGTCAATGAAAGAACCAAGTCCCTAATGACCAAGTCAGTTCCTTGGAAGGCATTGCAGGCTTCTCTTCTATTCAGCTTCCTCAGTGAATGTCATGCCAGGCTTGCATGAAAGCCCCTGGGTTTGCCAAAGGATGCAATGCTGCATTTCTTGGCATTTAGTTTGGGGCCATGATTTAAGCACCACTTGTTAGTGCACATTAGGCCCTGCAGGAGAATTTGGTGGTCATCTGAGATATTTATGACAGTTCCCAATACGCAGTCATCAGCAAACTTTGTCTGTTGCAGGCCTTTAGTGTCAAGTTTAAGTGGTTCTAGTACAGAACTCAGGGGCACACTGCTGATAACTTCTCTTTTATTTGACAGTGTGCCTCCAGCACTAATAGACTGGGCTCTGTTATTGAGGCACGTTGCTATCCAGCTGATAACATAAGGGTTTACATTTCATTTGATTAAATTATCAGTGATGCCAGAATGTGAGATATAGTATCACAGATTTTTGCCAAATCCAGATGCGCTGTGTGAACTGATTTGCCTGAATCCAGTGACTAAGTGACTTGTTCAAAGAAGTTCACCAACTTTAAGTGGCAGGATCTCCCTTTAACAAACTCATAGTGGTTTGGATTCAGACTGCCTATGTCTTTGTTAATGAGTTACATAATCATGAGCTCCATTGTCTTACCAATAAGGCTGGTGAGGCTTATGAGTGAGTAGTACGTCCCACTTTGTGAAGTGGGATGATTACAGCAATTCTTTATACTTCTGGAATGAATCTGGTGGAGAGGCTGAGACTGAATAGACTTAAAGACACTGCCAGACAATGTTTGGTACCGACAAGAAGACAGGCTGGCACATTATCATTGATAATGATATGGACATGGAGGGGGTACAATCATTCACAATGATGTGGCGCTGGATTTGTTTGTGAGATGGATGTGTATGACTTCAAGGTCATTGTCCTGTGTTATAACTCTGGAGGTTGAATAGTTTCTCAGGAATGCAGATACACCTTTTCAACTACATCTTCTAATTAAATGTTGGGTAGCCGCTCTGCTGGTATAAAGGGATAAAGCCCTAACTATGTCCCAAGCAACCTGGGTTTGATTAGCTGCTTAGGTGACTCATGGAATGCCAGGGAGGGATGGGCATTATCATTCCCGGGGGAGGGGGGTCAGTAGTGATGATCCTTTTTGGAGGCTGGTAACAGCACAAGGTAGGCATACCTAAAGAGAGAGTTTAAGGGTGAAGATATGGCTTAACTGCAGCAGAGGCAGGTTGAAATGCTGCATGTCTCCAACACGTGCCAGGACTACAGGCTAAACCATGGACTCAGAAATGGGAGGGGGGATTTAAATGGGTAGGGCATAAAGTAACCCCCCCTCTCCTTGATAGATGCATAGATGGGCCAAGGCCCCAGATGCCTTGTTCCTTGATGGCCACAGCAATGCATTGGAATAAAGTCCGGGGGTGGGGGTCAGCAACAAGTAGACCTGGTGTAAGCAGGTACCAGGGTACCGGGCTACTGGAGTGATGAATAATGCTGGATAAGGGAGCAAAAAATGTTGGGCAGGAAGGGGTATGCCTGCACTGCAAGATGCAATCTGCATTCTGAAACCATATTTCAGTAACTTTATATATATATATATATATATATATATATATATATATATATATATATATATATATATATATATATATTCCAGGGTTAAGCATGCCTATAAGGCATGCACCTTTTGACTGGTTATGTAGGTAATTTGAGGAGACTGACCTTGCCTAAAAAAGGCACTGTGAGAGAGTAAAAATTAAGCCTAGTGGGTGGAGCATTAGTGTGTCTAAGTCTGACCAGGACATTGCCAGGTGAACAAGCTTGGTCCTGCTGCCTTAAGAGCGTATACTGGTTGTGTGACACCCTTGAAGGCTTTGTTTACTGTAGTGTCAGGACGTTGCTATATGTTGGTTTAGACCTGTTGATACTAGGTAATGTGCAGGAGGTAAATTTAAGGGTTTAAGCTAATACCTACATTTAGGAGTTCCGGGAGGCTTCATTAGTGTTTTTTTAACTGCATCAAAGTAATACAGCTTTGTCTTTACAGTATATGCATGTTGCATAGGTGTGGGTGGGAGTAAGACAGTTTTAAGCTCACTATATGTAGCTGGTTGAAAGAAGAACATCTCCAGTTTAGATAAATATTTACACCACTCACAGACAGAGACCTTTGTATAAAGTAGGAGTTTGTTTTCAGTGAGCAAGAGGTAAGTCTTCAGACCAACTCACTAACCTTGTTAACAAACACTAAATCTCAATTTGGAAGTTGGCATAAGGGTTAAAGTGTTTACCTTACAGACATAAGGTGCAGGGTTTGATTCTCACATGGGGTAATTAGCTAGGCTTAAAATAGCCCACGAGGGCAGTTAGCGTAATACTAATCTATGAACTTATGAAATAATAAATAAGTAGGAGATATGTGACCCAGTCATAGAACTGGATCAAAGTGGTCTGACAAAACTAATGTTACACAAAGCTGTGCTGTGAGCGATCAACATGAGAATCAGAATGTGAGAACTATCAGTTTGTAACTCAGAATCCTATCTGTGATAATCCTTGAACTGATTGTAAAATTAACAGTCCTGGATTTACTTGACCATTTCATAGATCTGTCAGTTCACTGCCATGTGACATCCTCCAATTACTGACGAGATCTTGTACACTTCTGCTAGTGGTTCACCACACACTGCAGCCAAACATTCAAAATGCCCTCTGGAACCTTAATGACTTCCAACATATGGTTACAAATAGTGCTTTATAATTCAGCAGCAGCAACACCTAAGGACAATCATGTCAGCTGGGAACTTAACATTAGTTTTCAGCAGTGTTTTACACTTTGGGCTAATCACAAAATAAAAAAGTTTGTAACCCAATGGTAGTCATTTTAAGAGTTGCATTTAATGTTCACTTTGTCTGTGTCTTGCTGGGCATGTAGTTCTGTGATTTGTCTTTTGCTGTTATTGAGTCATGGTTTGATTAATGTCTCCTCAATTATGCTGTGACACAAAAAAGCTAGTTGTGTTGGACCTGGATGCCATATGACTTTGGGCAGGCTGCAGAGAATCTACGAAAAAGTATGAAGAACAAATTAACAATTTTGTGTTTTGGCTAGAGAGCACTCTTGTGTAATCCTCCAGCATCACACTTTATAAAACTTGCATCATCGGCATAGTTCTCAGCTGTATCTGATTTTGCAGAGCATCCTTGTTTTTGATTCTTATTTTTGTCCTGTCTCTTGTAAAAGTTTCTTTTGGTTGGTCACTGGAGATTATACTTAGCCAGTAATGCCAGCCATTAGAACTGCACACGTCTTACTCTTTGGAAAGTAAATTGACGCAAAAACTGTTGTTCTATTAACTTTCTAACGTAATTAGAGTAATATTTAAAATATTACCTGATTTTGAGGCCTTTGTCCCTCCATTATTTTGGTTTTGTCCCTGTTCTATTTATTTATTTATTTTTATCATTTTATGTGTCCTTTCTTGACTGGATTAGTCCCACTAGGCTAATAGCTTCTTTTTTAGGGGAGACCTCGGGTGAAAATTTAGATAGGGCATCAGGGAACTTCCTCTACTATTAACTTTAAATAAATAAAAAAGTAAAGGACTGGGTGATATAGTAAAGGTAGGATGAGTATCTTTTTTGATGAAAGAAATCTTTGTGTTAGGAATAAGATTTAGTATAAATATGTAAGTGAGGAGCAATGGAATAGGATAATAGATGAAATAAATGAGTTTTGTTGTTTTTGAAAAGCATACAAGCTATCATTTAATAAAAAGCTTGATTAATTCAGTTATACCGAGAAAAATTACGTGTTTAGCCAGTGTCTATAAGTTGCCAGTAATCTATGAAAAAGAAATGCAAGTATTTTTTTTCTTTTATATGGGGTTTGAGATAGAATACAGTGAAGAGAAGAGTCTTATATATGGATAAGGAATATGGAGGTTTAAGAGTAATAAACTCAATTATTTATGCTGCTGCTTTGAATTGGTAGAAAGTTTTGTTTTGGCTAAATGATAAAAATGAAAGTAGTAAATTTACTAAAGAACAAATATGAATGGCATTGAGATATGTTAAAAAATTCAGATTAGGAAAATAATGTTTAAATGGAGAAATGAGATGTTATCAAGAAAGAAATTGTTTATGGAAAATAAAAATTGATGAAATAGAAGTTGGGAGGTATAAAAATATCATGATACAATGTTATTATTTTAATGCATGGTCTGAGCTAGCGAATGAAAAAGATAAAGCTATAAAAATGCAAAAAGCATGATGTAATAATAAGCAAGTAGAATGTCAAGATTTTTTATAGACATTAATTAAGCAATAACCC
This sequence comes from Protopterus annectens, assembly GCF_019279795.1. Lineage (NCBI taxonomy): Eukaryota > Metazoa > Chordata > Ceratodontiformes > Protopteridae > Protopterus > Protopterus annectens. The sequence goes on along the minus strand of NC_056750.1, from coordinate 808,313,595 downwards.
ACGCCTGGGTGTGGGTAATGCCTGATTTACCCACGGTTGGTGTGGTTTGGTCACGAGGGTGAAGCCCGAGTGGCCAAAGACAACCGTGGGTAAATCCAGCATTACCCACACCCAGAAGTGGGTTATTGCTATTATACAATGACATTATTTAAGAAAAAAAATACTTATAAATAATGGCATTGTATAATGCCTCCGTGCTGCCCTTCCACAGCTGTCTGGTATTCTGCGGGAGTTCTGATGTACTGCGCATGCATATGCTTACGCAGTACATCAGAGCTGTGGGTGGAAGCAACAGAGAAAGCAAGATCTCCCTTGCTTTTTACAAAGTGTCTCGCTATGTTAAAGGAGTTTAACATAGCGAGACAACTTTTAAAAAAGCGACGGAGAAAGGAAGATCTCCATTACTTTTTTTAAAGCTGTCTCGCTATGTTAAACTCCTTTAACATAGCGAGACAGTTTCTAAAAAGCAACGGAGATCTTGTGTTCTCCATTAATGTAAAAAATAAAATAAAAAAAAGACTTATACTAACTGAAAAAGTTCAGGCGACCGGACCTTTTTCCATTAGTATAAGTCTTTGATTTACAACATGCACACTGACCAATCAGCGTGTACATTTTGAAATATTAATGGGGGTCATTGTATAATGATTAATAATTTACCAGTAAAAGGACATATTCCCTATAGAAAAATTTGCAAAAGAGTTTGTATATTTTGTAAAGAAGAAACAACAGAATATGTTTTCTTACAATGTATAAGGGTTGCAAAATTGTGGGGAAAATTACAGAAAGCAAAGTTCTTTGAAAATATAAAGGAGGCAAATGAAATAAATATGGATATGAGTATGTATGGATATTATAGCCAAAAGTATAAGAAATATGTTAGTAAAACAGATAAAAATAATTTTACATTGTGTGGACCATTTGGAATGAATGGATAAATGAAATCATGTTTAATGGCAATTTTAAGAAAAATTAGATGGTGGTTTTGAAAAAAGGAGTGGGGTTCAAATAAAGATAATGAAGATAGAAATTTAACATAATAATGAAAAGTACGTTATTTATAATCGTATGGCAATAATGGAAATGAATGAAAAATTGTACACTGCATAAATTGTAAATATGTATGTTTGTAAATAGTATCGTAAATAATGTTCTAAATAAAGAACCCCTGTTATTAGCGATTAACTCCATTAACTTTCTAAGCAAATTAGAGTTATATTTAAATGCCGTCTCTGATTTTGGGCCATTATCCCTCTATTATTTTTCCCAAATCCTGCGGAAAGAAGTTGAGCATTCTGGTTAACATCACTTTCATAATCATCTTCTCTACCTTCCTGCTCATGAATCATCATAGACTGCAACTTTGTACTCATATGTATCATGCTGTGCTTTTTGAACTGATAAGCATGAATTTGCTCATATGCACCATTATTGGCATTTCTAAACTGCTATTTACAATGACTATGTTTCTTTTGTTGTCGTTGTTACAGTTTGATATCTTTATGACTTCAAAACAAATTATCAACTGTAGCAAACATGTCATCCTCACACTGTGGAGCTAAGAGTTCTTCCACTGTGATTTATTCAAAAATATTTTAAATGTTACTTTTCCTACCACTGACTGACAAACTGACAATTTTTACCTTTTCCAAGTTGTTACACTTGATAAATATTTCTTATCAGAAATGAAATTGGTTTGGGTTTAGGGTATGTTGTCAAATGTAGCTATCCTGTGCAGACTAAGTAGCTAAGAGTTGTGTAACTGCCCATCTGGGATTATTTAAAAGGAGGCCTGCCATACTTTGGAGTAAGGAGAAAAAAATAAAGAAACTTGTGATCTGATGTTGCCAATCTTCATCTCTTCTTGACTGATGGGTTATGGTTCTGATCCTCTGAACCGATCTGGTCATTATATAGCTCATGCCAGCCAAAAAACTCTTGAGCTAATAGTCTACCCATAATGCCTCTCTACGTTACCTCAGATCTCATTGCCGCTCTTATAGAAAGAAACATCTGCTGACTCTCTCTCGCAGCTAAGTACATTTTAGAAATTATATAATATTTTTTTCCAACTTTCTGTCCTCTTTAATTACTATAGTAATGTCTAAACCTTGGCTACCCTTTACTTATCATCCGAGTGCTTATTTCCTTAACTTGTACTATTTGGTATTTCTTGCCTACCATAGATGGTAGTTTCCCCTCTCTTACCTATCGTTGGGTAATATTTCCTATCATTGTTGGTAGGATTCTTTCTCTGTTTGTGAGTGAGTGATTGTGTGTTCTCTAAGTTTTTTGTGAACTTCTGCCTTTCTTGCTATAATGGCATGTATGTCAAAATTAACCACTGGTTTCAAACTGTGCCAAGAGTGCAGTAGGAAAATGCCAAACTCTGATGGTCAAGATAAATGTGTACATTGTTTGGGTGTTTCTCATCTAGATCTAGAGTGCTGTATCTGCCAGGGCCTCAGTAATAGTGCCCTGGCAGAATGTAGAAACAAACTGATTCTTAAAGGGCTTCTTAAGGTCCCTTTTGAAGAAGCATTGTCCAAGGCCAACCAGTCTCCTCAGTCCTCTGACTTAAAATCTGCTCATTCGGTGCCAACATCTCCATTGGCACTGACATCTAAAAAACGTAAACACCCTTCAGCTGCTTCCTCTTCAGAACCAAAAATCTAAGGTTGTGAAAATTTCGGCACCGACCTCTACCTCAGTGCTATTGACACCAACCACAACATTGACTCCAATAATGACTCCTATGTTGGCATCGGTTTCCTTAGTTACCACATTGGTACTGACATCACCTGCAGCTCTGCAGCTACTACCTTCTACCTCTGTACTGAAGACTGAGACTTTCTTTACACCCAGGATTACATATTCCCCATTAATCGACCCCTTTCTGGGTCAACTTTGTAGTACTTTTATAGAGAGACATGAATCTCCCTCTGGATTGTTTGTTTGCTCCACCAGGAGTCTTTCTGAAGTAACATAGTGAGGTTGGTGGATCAGCTTCTGACAGCTAGAGGTTTTCCCCATCTTCTCAGCCCCCTGTTCCACATGGTGCAGGGGGAGTTCTCTCCCAATACTCCTACATATACTCCTCCTCTGACCTCTTTGCAAGCTTTATAGCTGTCACCTCCAACCACACAGACTCCAATGGGCTCAGTACTGACAACTTCCTTGTCTTCCGGGCATGGTTCTGACTCTCTTGGTGCCATCGGAACCGAAGGGTCCCCAGGATCCAACTTACACCATTAGGTCAGGAGGGTTTGAATTGACTCTTGTTTTTTGTTTGAAGCTGACCTTACTGCTTCAGGCTGTGCCAGTTGGGGGCCCTTCCTTGGCTCTGGCTTTGCAGGTGGATCTCTTGGGGCAGGTGTGACCCCAGTTCCAAGTTTGTCTGTCTGGGTTCTGGGCTTTCATCCCTCCTCAGGGAGGCCTGCCTTACAAGCTATGGAGAGGGTTTGACCACCGCTACCTCCCGGGTGGCTCCTGTTTTACCGGAGTCTCACCCCTTGACCCCTGCTTACCCAGAGCTTACATCAACCTCTGTACCCAGACAACAAGCTTCAGTGATGCAAGACATACCAAACAAAGGTCACCCATCTTCCAAGTCCTCTTCAGATATTCCCACTGAAGAGTCTCCCGAGAAGAAATTGTGTAAGAGGAAACACTTGGACTCCCCTGAAGAGTCTTTCACCGAGGGCACAGATTTTGATGAGGGAGAAATTCCCCCATGTCACCCCTGGAAGACATCTCCTTTGGAGACATTCTGGAGATCTTTAAAAAGAGGTGTGACTGGAAGCCCAAAAATCCTTCCTCTGAGGAGTCTGTGTACTTGCAAACATTTGGAGCTTGCCCATCTACTTCCAGGGTGACCCTTCCCTCAGACGATCTTTTTAAATTGATTGCTTAGTGAGCTTGGAAGTCCCCTGATTTGATAGAACCAATTCCTGGAGACCAGATAAAATACGTTTCACTCCCAAGGATCATTAGTACTGGGTGAAAGGATTAGCAGTAGAAGCCATGGTGGTAGTGGCTGCCACTAAAAAGGAACTGGCTGAGTAAGGTTCCACTGTTCATCCCCCAACTGGGAGTCAAGGGCAATGGACAGATTTGGGAAGCGGGTTTTACGCATCATCGACCTTTACCATTAGGTCCTTGAACTTTTTGGCACATTTCCCTAGGCTCCCGAGAGATTTTTATCAAGGAGGTGTCGGATACCCTAGCAGGAGCAGTAGCTCAGGAGGTCCAGGAAAAAGTAGCCTCCCAGTTAGCTACCCTGGAGTCTATCTCTAATTCTAACATGAGACTAATTGCACTTGCAGCTAAAAGGGTGACCAGGTCAGCAGGTTCAGGTATTGCAATTTGACGACATGCTTGGATGTACCTATATGAGTTTGTGGAGCCACTAATGCCTTCCTTCATCAGTGCTCCCTTTGACGGATCCTCCTTGTCCAGCGCCAAAGTTAAAGAAACTCTGTCCAGGTGTGAGAAGGGTGGAAAAGCCTGTCTGCAGTGGGCATACATTTTTCTGCTCCCCAATGAGCCTATTCCAGGAATCAGAGGAGTGGGCAGATGTGGTTCAAGAAGTCCCAGAGGCCTATCCAGGACACATGTGGTGCAGACTCTCCTTGGGGCTGAAGGGTAGTTCCAATGGAAGACACCATCCTATAGGCAGAGGTGGCCCGCACAACCAGGGTTCCAGGGAATCCTTCTATGGCCAACCCTATCAGCACTCCTGAAAGGAGGCCTGATTGCTTGCCTCTGGAGGCAGTCAGGGGAAGATTTTCTTTGCACCCAACAGCCTGGTGACAAGTAACCACAGATGCCTGAGTGCCAAGAATTATTTCCAGAGGTTACCTTATCCCCTTCATTCTTTATCCAAGAACTCAAACAAAACTCCCCGATATTCCACCCAGTCAGAGGGACCAAGCTGCCTTATTAATTCAAAAGCTGCTAGAAAAAGAGTCATCCAAGAAGTCCCAACAGACTAGATACGATCCGGATTTTATTCGTGGTACTTTTTAGTGCCAAAAAAGACAGGGGATTGCAGACTGATTCTGGATCTTAGCATTCTAAACAAATTTGTTCAACAGTCCAAAATCTGGATGGTTGTGGTTCAGTCAGTGCTTCCCTTTCTAGAGGAAAATGATTGGATGTGCTCTATAGACCTTCAAGACACGTATTATCACATAAAAATAGACAAACGCTGAAGAAGGTTTCTTCACTTCTGGCTAGGAGCCAGTCACTATCAGTTCAGGGTGCTGCTGTTTGGTCTCACTACAGCCCCCAGGGTGTTCACCAAATGTATGGCAGCAGTAACAGCTCACTTGAGACTGCACAGATTCCGGGTGTTTCCATAGCTAGATGACTGGCTCATCACCGCTTCCACCAGATATCTACGGCTTCAGGTGACAGAATTCACCCTGCAATTGTTTCTGCAGCTAGGCATCATGGTCAACCTTACAAAGTCTCACCTGACTCCCTGTCAGGATATGGAATTTATTGGAGCTCATCTCAACACTCTGCCTTGTGTGGCTTCTCTACTTCCCCACAGGCTACAGAAAATAAAATCTCAAGGTCATTCTCTCCTGTACTCAAACAAAGTACCAGCCCTGCTAGTGCTTCAAGCATTAGGCTCCATGACAGCGGTGATCACTCTGGTGCCATTAGTGAGATTTCACATGAGATTACTGCAATGGCTTCTTGTGTACCAATGGTCCAGTCTAACCCACCCAATGAACTACACCATACTTATCACAAGTCGCAGCAAAACGGACCTATCCTGGTGGATGAAATCCAAAAAATTATTTTGGGCCTCCCCTTTTTCCCTTCATTACCCAAAGCCATAGTGACCACTGATGCCTCCCTGATGGGGTGGGATGCATTATCTGGGAAATATAGTCCAAGGCACTTGGCCCCTGATAGAAGCCAATCTGCATATCAACGTTCTGGAGCTGAGGGTGGTGCTACTAGCATTGCAAGCATTCCACTCTGCCCTACCTCAAGGAACAGTTGCAATTCAATCAGACAACATGTCCATAGTCTGGTATATCAGCAAGCTAAGGAAACCAAATCCTATCCCTTGTGTCGAGAAGCCCTCCGAGTGTGGCAATGGACCATTGCCTCCAACTGCTTTCTGATAGCAATGCACATCCTGGGGAGTTCAAACAAGTGATAGAGGACAAACTAAGCAGATGCTTTTTAATGCCTCATGAGTGGTCTCTCAATCCCAAAGTAGTGAAGAAGATCTTTCATCACTGGGGCCAGTCTTACTGCAACCTTTTTGCTTCACCCCAAAACAACAAGTGCAGAAGATATTTTGCCCTAATCCCCCCTTAAGGGGAGTCCCCGAGAGATGCTCCTCTCCTCAGTTGGGCCCCCGGGTCTTCTGTATGCCTTTCCCTCTGATCCCGCTTTTCCCTCAAGAAAGCAGCCAGGTTGAGAAACAAGTAATTCTGATTGCACCCTACTAGCCTCGATAAATTTGGTTTTCCTTCCTATGGCCTCATCTAGTTCATCGTCCATGGATTCTGGACCCAGTCCCAGACCTTCTATCTCAACCTCAGGGACTGGTGCATCCCAATCTTCAAAGTTTCAAACTAACTGCTCGGTTCCTCTAATTCTGTTAGTCACCAGGCATAATGATATTCCATCTCCAGTACGAAAAAGTTTGTTGGCATCCCATAAACCATTCACCAGGAATCTCTACCTCAGTAAATAGAAGAGCTTTTCAATCTGGGCTTGGGATAATGGCCCTGATCAGTTTTCATCCCCAGTGGAAAAAGTTTTAGAATTTTTGGCCATTCTTTTTGTTAGGGGAGCTTCCGCTTCTACTGTTAAAGTCATTCTAACAACCATCTCTAACTTTCATAATGGCTTCGGAGATCCACCCTTAATTTCTCACAGCCTTTTAAGGTCTTCTTCAAGGGAGCTATCTGTTTAAAGCCCCCATTTAAAGATCCTCTACTAACATAGGACCTGACTATTGTTTTGCAGTGACTAGTAGTTTTGCCCTTTGAACCAGCAGCTACGTGTGACTTAAAGTTCCTCTCTTGGAAAACACTTTTACTTATAGCTATCACCTCTGCAAGACTAATTTCAGAATTGCAAGTCTTATTTCAAAACCCCCTTACTTAATTTTCCATAAGGATAGAGTTACACTCAGGACAAAGTCATAATTTTTTTCTGAAGGTGATCTCAGAGTCCAACATTAATCAGGCCATAGACTTACCTGTCTTCTTTCCAAAATTTTCTAATAAAGGCAAATATTGCTTACACCTGTTAGATGTTCACAGACAATTACATTTCTATCTCAACAGAACCAAAGAATTTAGGAGATCAGAACAATTATTTGTCTCTTTCTCTGGTGCAACCTTAGGGAAATCTGTTACCTTGTCAAAATGGTTAAAAGACTGTATTTCTTTCATTTATAACAAAAAGAATCTAAAGCTTCCAATGCCGGTGAAAGCACATTCCACCAGATCTATGGCTACCTCAGCTGTCTTCCATTCTAAAGCTTCCATGAGTGAAATATGCATAGCAGCAACATGGGCTACTCTGCATAACTTTATTACTCATTACAAATTGGATCTGGTCTACAGGGGAAGAGCCATTTTTGGTTCTGTGGTTCTCAGGAATATCCTTCCACAGGGCCACCCGGAATCTAAAGTAGCTGGGGACTCTGTCCCATCAGTCAAGAATAGATGAAGATTGACAACATCAGATAAAGAAGTTATGTCTTACCATAACATTCCATCTGTGTTGTCGATCTTCATCTATTCTTGGCATCCCCCCCTCCTCCTTCCTCCTGTGGATTCCTGGTGGTGCAGTCTGTTGTCTTAAGTTTTCTGTTAGGACATTCCTTGGACATGGTTTCCTCTTTTGGAATTAATTTCCTTCTGTTGATCTATAAGTCTGCAAACTTGATCTGAGATAATGTAGAGAGGAGCATTATGGGCAGACTAATAGCTTGAGAGTTTTTTGGCTAGCACAAGCTATAGAATGGCCAGATTGGCTCCAAGGATCGGAACCGTAACCCATCAGTCAAGAAGAGATGAAGATCAACAACACAGATGGAACGTTATGGTAAGACATAACTTCTTTTTATCTGCCTGAATTAGGTTCAGACTTTGGCTGGATTGTATTTATAAGTTCATAGATAAGCACTAGGCTAGTTGCCCTTGCAAGCCATTTTAAGCTTAGTCACTTTCTCTTTTAGTTCTCAAATTAACATATCCAATTTGGTGTTAGATTGGCCTTACCCATCATATGGTCAATAGTTATATGTGAATACTGGGGATCATACCATAGATAATTTGAGGAGACCCATGCATGGGATAAATCATTTAGGAGCTGCCTCTGTGGGCAGTCCTGGGTATGTTTATGTTGTATATGTGGATTTTTCTGCCTCTCATACCTTTCTGACCATAACACTGTGCAATCAGTGTCTTGTACATGCTGTTCTGTGTGCTTTCTAACCCTCTTCCACCGTTGTGTATGTTCAAAGGATCCTTGCTGTCACTTCTACATATTTTGTTTTACATATCCGACCTACTTCCAGGATTCAAATAATTGCTTTCTGAATTCTGCTTGGGTTTCTACTGCTCGATTTTCTTTCATTTCCATTAATTGTTGATACTTGGATGTAATATTAATGAAAACTCAGGATATGTTTACTTATAGTCTCTCTCCTGCTGTTTCACCTATACCCTTCAGCTCATGATCAGTTCAAACTGGCTTTAATTCTTAACTTGCTGCTGGCCTATAATGGCATTTGAGCTCTCCCTTTGAGAATAACAATGCAATTACAACCTGCAGTCTTTTGAGTTTTCTGTGCTATTTTTTCCAATGTTGGTTAAGTGACCTGAAAAGCCAGAGAAGTACTTTCATTTCTTTTACCAGGCATAGTGTTATATTGTCCTCCATTATCAGGGTCAGTGAGTCTGCATATACAGAATAATAAAACAAGGTGGGATTCTGTCTACAGTAATACAATGAAATGGAATGGAGAGGATCCTGCCAATTTTGTACAAGTCTCATAAAATCACTGATCATGTGTAATGATGTTGCACATGTCTTAATGTTCTTCTTTCGGCCTTTCCCGGTTAGGGGTCTCCACAGTGGAACTCCGGTCCGCTAATGATTGGCAGTAGATTTTTACAGTGCTGAGGTGCCAGCTTGACGCCCAACCTTCAACAAAGGCACGTCCATTCACGCATGTCTTTTGAACGCAACTCGACCGCGGGGAAGACATGCAGACTCCACACAGAAGGCACTCCAGCCAAGAATCGAACGGGAGAACCTCTTGCTGTGATGCGACAATACTACCACTGCACCACCGTGGCTTACTTTTCAACGATATCAGTGACCCTGCCTGGTGACACAAATCATTGGAACAGAAATATCTGTGCCTACAGTCAGAGATTTTATCTAATGATATGACAGAGTCAAACATGAATTTGAAACACTCCGTTTTCTTTGCACACACAGACCAGAGTTTTCCCCGGAAATTTAAAGGAGGCTTGGGTTATTCCTATTCTGAAGAAGGCAATGCTGGAGGATGATAATTAATTTGGATAACTATAGACCTATATCCAATCTTCCCTTTGTCAGGGTCATTCCTTCAGAAGGCTATTTACAGCTGGAGTCCTATTTAAGTATCATTGGAATTTATGATTTTTTTCCAGTCTGGATTTCAGTCTCCGCATAGAACTAAGACCATCTGAGTTACAGCAGTTAATGAATTCCTAGCACAACAACTATTTAGAAGACTGGGCATCATAAAACTCTATTCTGCTCTGTTTTGTTTAGTTTTATTTAATGATGGAAGAAAAACGTGTGCAGAGTTGTAATGTTTGCATGGCATAGCATCTGCTGTGTTTATGGTAACCATATACAGCACACTGCTAGCAGCTAGCTTTTAAATGCACAGTGCTCTGTTTGTAAGAACACCTTCAGTAGTAATACTACCAGAAGGTAAAAACAGCTATATTTATCTATAAAGAAAGAAAAAAGCACTCCATGCATTCTGTACTGACTGGCATGTTAATAATCTCAGAATTGGTCTATGCATTTTCTAGCAAAAATTTCTGTCTTTTTACTACCCAGCTTCTATTTTCCTTAATTTCCTTCTTTTTTTTCTCATGCTGTTAGCATGTTTCAGCTGCTTATTGATTGTAACATGCAATGCGATTTAAGTGAAACCTAGCATTTGTCGTACCATAGAGCATTACTAACAATAGTTCCTTGTTATGTTCCAAGTTCTTATGAAAGAAACAAAAGAAAATTAGTAATGAAGCCTCTTTACAGAAGCAAATATAGTTTGTCATGAAAAATAGAATGGTTGTATGAATGTGGTGATATGAATGATTGTATCGTGTTGATGTTTGTATTTATTTTATCTTTTTAAGTGGCTAAGAACATTGGATTAAGGAACATATTTAGCTCTGATCTACGCCGTGAGGCACAGAGAAAGTGTGCATTGAGATGGTGATATGACTGTATCTTATTAATTTGTGTATTTATGTATTTAACTTTTTAACTGGGTAAGAATGTTGGCCTGAGGATAATTTTTAGCTCTGATCGAGGCCGTGAGACACTGAAAATAAACAGTAAGATGACAAGCATGGACAACGAGCAGGTAGTCAAAATTAAGTAATAGATATACAGATATTCTAAGATTTACAACAAGACAATGTATGTTAGAATGAGTATGACAGACTTAAAATGAAACAGAATGAGAAATTAGTATCCAAGGTGCTTACTACTTTTGAGGTGCAACTGTTTTAGGAAGGTACAAATTACAAAATATTAGCACTGTACAAATAAAAGTACTATTACAGAGATACTCTGTATACAAGTTCCTACAAATGTAAGTCCATACAAGTGTAAGCTCTATACAGTATCTAAGCTTTTCAAGTGATACAACCTTTGTTAACTAATAAAAGGGAATACTATAGTATCTTGTAATATGGTAAAACAACTAAATGAGCTAATTATTCTTTATATTTAATTTACTTATATTTATTTGTTTATGTTGATAGTCAAAGGTGCTGTTGAAATGACTTAATAGCTTAGCTCTAAATATGTAGTTTTATTTCATTTCTTATTTCAGGAGTAATAATTTCATTACATCCAGCCCCACAGTTGTTACGGTCTAGTCTGTAATCAAAATGATTCAGGACTTGAGAGGTATGCAGAGGGATGGAGCCCTAACTGTGACCTAGGGGACTGGGGTTTTTATATGCAGCTTGACAACAAAATCACGCCAAAAAAGTCAGACATTGCTGCAAAGCTTTCAGGCTAACCACCCTTCATCAGCACTGATGAAGGGTGGTTAGCCCGAACACTTTGCAGCAATAAGTCTGACTTTTTTGGTGTGATTTTGTTGTCAGTTTGGATATTCCTATATTATAGTATTGGCTTATCTCACAGTTTTTATATGCAGCCCCAGCACTGGAGGAGCCAGGCGGGGAAGGGGAGGAGTGAAGGTGCATGGCCTGCTCACCTCATACAGGGATGAAGGGGGGGCTTGCATGCTGTCAGAGGCATGCAGGGATGTGTGATCACCCTGGTAGAGACTGGGGAGAGGGAGAGAGACTGCTTTGGGAATGGAGCAAGGATGCGTGGAAGGTATGTCCCTTGTGAAAATGAGGGGATGTTAAGTCCATTACATACACCTTCTCATCACCTCTCCAGGTTAATAACATGGCAAAAACTAAAAATACTTCACAGCCTCCTAATAGCTGCCTGGATAATGACCCCATCGGGAGGCTTTCACCAATTTGGGAAAAAATGGTTTGACCAACAAAAAGGGAGTCTGATGGTTAGCAGGCACAAACAAATTACAAAAATATATGTGCGTTTAATAGAGGATAGTTCACAGGCAACTCCTGTAAAGGAACATACACATGCCTTTGATAGCATGCACTGCACTTAGCTCTTACAGGACCATTTCCCAAATGTGTATATTACATCTCTTTTCTTAGAGATTTTTATTACACAGCTTGTTGGTATTCTGCAATTATGCTGGTATATGCATAGACAACTGCAAATGCATAGTATAAACCCAACATTTCAAAGGATTTAAATGAATAGCATTAGACCATCTATGTGGTAATCTATGGTTGTCAGTGTGTACTCATTCAAACCAGGCTTAAGCTGAGTTGTAGCTTCTGGGTCTGATCCTCTGGTCTCTTCACATGATTTGTTCTATACCTGTAAATGCAAGCCCTTAGCCATGTTTCCAGCAGGTATATTTAAAATGTTGCTATTTTTTTTGTAAGTGCCTTCTCTTTGTTCTTGCACTTGGCCTGCATTGATTTTGAACAATGTGACATCTGAGCCTTATCTTTACGAAGCACTGCTGACATAGACTGTATGTCATTCTTTTCATGTGAATCCAGTAATCTTATATTGTCTTTTGGAAATAGCCTGGCTGGTTTTCTGGACCATCTGTTATAGTATTTTATCTTTTATTGTGTTAGATCCCATTGCTTTTTAGGTTCAGTGCTGTTTCTTGCTGTTGCGACAACAATGACTTTGAAAGCCTCATTCTTGGCCTTCTAATCTTGAGTAACTGGTCAGGAGATAGTGCTACTTGATAGCAACCCTGCCTGTTATACATGGTAGATTTCTTTCTTCATTTTTGTTTATGTTTAACTTTACCACAGTGACCATACTGTTCAGCTCATCAGTATGCTTAATTTGCTTTGTATTAAGGTCAGCTGTTCCACTCTATTAAGTTCCTGCTTGATTCTATGTCTCATGACCAATAGTGCATTCCACAGAGCATGACTAATAAATTCTTAAAATTAACCTTAATGCTGTATTATCGAGGAATGCATCCCAGCCTAGGAAATAAATTAACATGTTTATCAAAAATATTTTTTCAGATATCTGTAGAACCCTTTATTTTGCTCTTCACTGTGTTCTGTTGCATACTTCCAAAGCTGTGTGACTTATTGCCCCTATGGCCATGTGAGCAACTTGTTCTGTGACTCCTCAGAGTACCTGCTGTGCAGCTGTGTCAGCTGATCACTGTGAAATAGTAACTTGCATTTTCTGTGACTTTATAACTGTGTCATCATACTATGAATGCAGTAATTTATGGTTTTTCCCAGTCAACTCTACATATTAGCTTGCTGCAGTGCCGCAATTTGCAACAACAGGTTTTACATACAATTTAGTTTTATCTTCCCCTTTGCAAGCAGTCTGTGCCCAGAATAATTCAACTTAAATCTAGAAAGTCAAATTTACCCAGTATTCCAAGAGCTTTCTATGATCTGTTGTTTAAAATACTAGATTTGGCTCCCATGTCAAACTGAAACTCAATAGTTTGATCAATAATGTAGAGTTTCTTAGTCTAGTGATTTCATATCATGAAATATTCATACATTCCAGCCTCTCTGAGGCAATATACTACTAACTTACTTTACACGTACCAACAGTTTCAACAAGCAATTCATTTTGTGACTTTGAACTCAAATCGCTGTTTGAAATTTTTATTGATTCCATTTCATTATTTGCAATAGTTACATTTAGGTATAGCACCTTGCCTCCTTGAATTTCATGATGTTATGTGGTCCTATCTTGCCTACATTCTTTACTCATGGGTTCTCGGCTCCGACTCGGCCAACTTATTTTTATAGCACAAAGTCTCTAATTGGCTGGGCTAACCCGGTATCCCAAGATGCACCTCGCCCTAGCCCCAGATCTCGTTTGCCGCTCGTAGAGTTAGGACGTGGTCTCGCTTGGCTGTGGCTAAGTACCCTTTCAAAACTTTTCATAAGTCTTTAGCAGTCTGTTTCTAGTAAAAAGCTATGTTAATGGCTAGTTTTTCATCGTGAATGTACTGTGTGAGTGAGTAGTGTTTTTATTTTGTGGTATCCCTCTTTTTGGTGGGCTAGGCCCGTTTAAATTAGAGGACCTAGTCCTCTCCTGTGTTTTTTTTGTGTAAACTTGTGTTTTTGTTTGGTTGGTAGTCAGATTTCTTTGCTGCACCAAAGAAACGTTTAAATTAGAGTTTCCTTGGTTGTTCTTGGTTTGGTTTTTCCCGCCTTCCTCTTGTGCCTGTTGTTGTCAGTTGAGTGGGTGCTGTGAACTATTCTGTCTAAAGAGCAGAAAGAGCATAAACCCTCTGGGTTTAAAAAAATGCTCAAAATGTGGCTACAAGATGTCCATCACAGATGGGCATTCTATCTGTGTTTATTGTCTTGGTGCTATTCATCTGCAAGAGTCCTGCAGTTTTTGCCACGCTTTTAGCCCGAGGGTACTGCAGGAAAGAAAAAATAAGTTGAATTTGAAGGGCCTGGTTAAACCTTCTTTTGAGGAGTCCTTAGACTCTTCTTCTAGTACTAAGTCTAAGACTTCCAAGGCCAAGAAAAGATCTCCGGCTCCATCTGTCTCTTCGGAGCCCCCGGAGAAAGTTTCGAAAGTGGATACTGCCTCCTCGGCTCCATTGTCCTTGGGGCTGTAGGAGGTATCTGTTGTACTGGAGTCGACCTCGGCCCCGATATTATTGGAGCGTATTCGGAGCCGGTCACCCAGTGTTAGGCCTGAGTCTCTGGGTAGGAGATCCCGATCTCCTTCTGTTTCCTCCAAATCCTCTAGGCTGTCTGATTTGGATGTGAATAGGGTGGTCCAGAGGCTCCTGCAGTCACCGGTGTTAGCAAAATTGTTCTCAGCTCTGGCCCAGTCGGCTCCGGGGCCAGTCCCTATTCTTGTACCAATAATTCCTCCTCCGAGCATCCCTGTGTTTTCGGAGCCAGAGTGCTCCGCGCCGAGTGATGTTCTCTTGTCGGCTCCGATACCCCTTGTGAGTTTGTCGGAGCCGAAGTCAGCTCCAACCATGTCAGTTCTGTCCTTTGGTTTTGGTACTCGGGTTTCCTCAGTCGGACCCGAGGGGGATACTTCGGGACTCTTGTCCGTTCCGAGCTTCCCTCTCGGTGCATCGGCTCAGGGAACCCCAACTCCGGTTGTGGTCTCGGAGACGGGTCGGTCCTTGGATTCGGGGGGACCTGCCTTCGAGGCCATGAGGAGCGCACTGGCCAGATCGTCAGTTACATCACCCGGATCAGTCACTCCTTCCCCCTACACCCCGGCTAGAGCCTCTGACACACCCCTGTCCATGGATGGCGGAGCCCGAAGGTCTGAGGATACCCCCATGAGCGGTCCACAACTTTCTGAGGGCCCCTCAGTGTCGGTGCCTGAGGAGCCCCCTAGAAAGAAGTTGTGCAAGAGGAAGCACATAGACTCCCAGGATGAGTCCCTCACTTCCAATACCGACCTAGAAGAGTCAGAGGGGTCCCCTAAGTCGTCCTCCGAAGATATCTCTTTCTCCGACATCCTGGAGATCTTGAGGCAGAGAGGCGACTGGCCTTCCAAGACCCCCTCTGAGGAGGAGTCGGTATTCCTCAAGGCCTTCGGAGCTCAACCCTCCACCTCCTGGGTGTCTCCACCCTTCGATGAACTCCTGGATTTGATTTGTCGAAGGGTGTGGGAGACCCCTGATTCCATGGAACCGGTGCCCAGATGTCCAAATAAGTTTCTTTCTGCTCCCCCAGGGAAAGAGTTCCTGACCAAAGGGGTTTCCGTAGATGCCTTGGTGGTGGTGGCAGCCACTCAGCAGGAAGTTGCAGAGGCTTATTCTTCCATCCGTCCTCCTAACAAGGAGCCCAGGAGTATGGACCAGTATGGGAAGCGTACCCTGTCTTCAGCGACCTTTACTTTGTGGTCGCTGAATTATCTTTGTCATTTTACTCAGCTCCAGAGAGATCTCCTTAAGGAGCTAGGAGACACTCTGACGGGTAACATGCCTGAGGCGGTAGTGCAGACTGTTAACTCCAAGTTGTCTACCCTTGGTTCCATTGTCAACTCGTCCATGAGGCTCATATCCTATGCAGCCGAAGGGGTGAGTAGGGCAGCTTGCTCAGGTGTAGCTCTCAGAAGGCAAGCCTGGATGCGCCTGTATCATTTTGCGGAGGCCTTTAAGTCTTCCTTCACTGACGTCCCCTTTGATGGGTCTTTTTCGGGACCAAAGTGAAAGACACCCTCACCAGATGCGAACAAGAGGGGAAGACCCTATCTGCCCTAGGGGCCCGTTTCTCTCTTCCTTCTAGACCTTACCCCAAGGCTCAGAGAGGAGGGAAAATGTGGTTCAAGAAGTCACAGCAGTCTTTCCCTGCCGCTGAAGGTGAGTCCACCTCCAGAGGCAGAGGAGGGGGAAATTATTCTGGAAGACGCCGTCCTAGAGGCAGAGGAGGCCCCCGCAACTTGGGAGACCACAATTCCTTTCGCTGGTCTTCCTTTCAGCATTCCTGAGGCATTGCCCGACTGTGCTGTTCTGGAGCCAGTCGGGGGCCAAATTTCATTGCATCCGGAAGCCTGGGAAAGCATCTCCCAGGATCGTTGGGTGCTTCGAATAGTTACCGGAGGTTACACTATCCCCTTTTTATCAACACCCCCTTCATTCTAAAGAATCCCAGATGTTCCACCCAGTCAACAAGATCAAGCAGCACTAGAAGTTTCAAAGCTGCTAGAAAAAGGAGTCATCCAACCAGTCCCCTCAGACCATATCGGATCAAGAACTTACTCAAGACTCTTTTTGGTGCCAAAAAGAACAGGGGACCTGAGGCCCATTCTGGATTTCAGCCGATTGAATCACTACGTTCTGAAGTCCAAGTTCCAAATGGTCACTCTTCAGTCCATTTTTCTCTTGCTGGAAAAAGGAGTATGGATGTGCTCCATCGATCTCAAGGATGCCTACTACCACATCAAGATGGACAAGGCAACAAGAACTCACTTATACTTCCGGCTGGGAGCCAGTCACTTCCAGTTTCTTGCCCTGCCCTTTGGTCTCACCACAGCCCCCAGGGTGTTTACCAAGTGTTTGGCAGTGGTGACAGCTCACCTGAGACGTCTGGGATTCCAGGTGTTTCCATATCTGGACGACTGGCTTCTCACCGCCCCCAACAGGCATCTCCTCATTCAAGCCAAGGGGGGCTACCATTACACTTTGTCAACAACTAAGAATTACCTTGAACTGGGAAAAGTCTGCCTTGCTGCTCTCACAGCATGTTGTTTTTATAGGCGCCAAGCTAGACTCTATTCAAATGCGGACCTTTCTGCCACAAGAGAGAATAAGTGTGCTGCAGTCTCAGATTCACGCATTGTTGCCCCTCAAGACAGTTCAGGCCAGGTTAGTTCTCCAGCTCCTGGGATCCATGGCTGCCACCATCATGCTGGTGCCTCTAGCCAGGTTACACATGCGGATCCTACAGTGGCTCCTTTCGGCCCAATGGTCCTTTCAGAAACTTCCTCTTTCCCACTTGATACTTCTCACGGAACGTGCAAACAGGACCTCCGCTGGTGGCTATGTTCCACCAATCTGGACAAAGGGAGGAGCTTGATTCCTATGTCTCCAGTGGCCACAGTGACCACAGACGCCTCCCAGATGGGGTGGGGGGGCATTATCTTGGCAGGACGGTCCAAGGCACGTGGCAAGATCATGAGGTACACCTGCACACCAATGTTCTAGAGATGAGAGCGGTGTTACTAGTGTTGCAGGCACTCCAAAGCTCTCTTCCTCGGGGAACGATTGCAATTCACTCGGACAACATGTCCATGGTGTGGTACCTGAACAAGCAGGGGGGAACCAAGTCTTATCCCCTCTGCAGAGAGGCCATGTGAGTGTGGCATTGGGCAATGTCTTCCCAACGGTTTTTAGTGGCAATGCACATTCCGGGAAAGACCAACATGATAGAGGATAGGCTGAGCAGAGGTATTCTGATGCCTTACGAGTGGTCCCTGAACAACCGAGTGGCGGTTCAAATTTTCAACAGGTTGGGTCAGCCTTGCTGCGATCTCTTCGCCAGCCCTCTCAATGACAAATGCAGCAAGTACTTCACACTGATCCCCCCACAGGGGGAGTCACCCAGGGACGCTCTAGTCCACGATTGGCCCCCCCGGTCTGATCTATGCTTTCCCTCCATTTCCTCTGTTACCAAGAGTGATTCAGAAAGCCATATCCTTGGGAAGCAGGATGATTCTAATTGCTCCACACTGGCCTCGACAGTACGCAGTGGATGGTCCTTGGACCCTGGACCCAGTGCCAGACCTACTGATTCACATGTCAGGACAGCTCCATCCCTCACTGCAAACCCTAAGGTAGACAGCCTGGCTGCTCCACTTCCATCACTAGTTAGACGACATTCCTTTTCACCTAAGGTGGTGCACATCTTGTCTTCGTCTTATAAGTCTTTCACCAGAAGGATTTATTCCAGCAAATGGAAGAGATTCTCCATTTGGGCTCAGGCCCAAGGTTTGGACCCCTTCGCAGCCCCAATTCTATCGGTCTTAGACTTTTTAGCCATGCTTTTCCGACAGGGCTCCGCGCCTGCTACCATTAAGGTTCAGCTAGCTGCAATTTCCAATTTTCATGCATCTTAAGAGCCTTCTCTTATGGGCCATAAACTTTGTAAGGCCTTCTTGAAAGGCGCCTGGTTACTTCGCCCTCCTGTTTCAGAACCTGTCATGCCATGGGATCTAAACTTTGTGTTACAAGCCATCACTTCACCGCCCTTTGAACCGGCTGCCACCTGTGAATTAAAATTTTTATCTTGGAAGACGGCTTTCCTAATAGCCATTACATCAGCCAGAAGAGTATCAGAGATTCAAGCCTTGTCCATTAAACCTCCGTATTTGACCTTTCATAAGGACAGAGTTTCCCTGAGACTTAACCCGTCCTTCCTTCCGAAGGTGTCATCCACCGTTAATCTTCATCAGTCTATTGAGTTACCATTGTTCTTTCCAAACTTTTCCAATAAAGCAGAGTTTGGATTTCCCCAATTGGATGTGCACAGACAACTAAGATTCTACTTACACAGGACTAAGCATATTAGGAAGTCTGATCAACTGTTTGTGTCCTTCTCAGAAAACAGAACAGGTTGTCCTATTTCCAAGAGCACAATTTCTAAATGGATCAAAGATTGTATTTCCTTTATCTGTTCGTCAGCAGGCAGAAATTTACCTTTTCCAGTCAAAGCTCATTCTACCAGGACAGTGTCAACATCAATAGCATACCATGCTAGGCTTTCATTGGATGATATTTGTGCTGCGGCCACCTGGGCTTCTCCGGACACCTTTATTACTCATTACAAGTTGGACGTGGCTTCTAGGGGCTGGGCTTCCTTTGGTTCCACGGTTCTCAGGAGTATTTTCCTATGAGCCGCCCAGGATTGAGGTGCTGGGGACGCTGTCCCGTGAGTAAAGAATGTAGGCGAGATAGGACCACATAACATCAGGTAGTTATATACTCACCATAACGATCGATGTATGTGGTCCATCTCGCCTCACATTCTTATGTACCCTCCCACCTGCCCCCTTCCTGTAGGATTTGGAGGAAAATTGGCTCTGAGAACCCTTCAATGTCAGTTGTTTTTTCTTTCCTTTCAGGCTGGAGCTCCTTCCAGTGGCAGTTGTGTGTGGGGTGTGACTGGAATGGCTGCAAACTAGATCTGAGGCTAGGGTGAGGTGCATCTTGGGATACTGGGTTAGCCCAGCCAATTAGAGACTTCGTGCTAGAAAAATAAGTTGGCCGAGTCAGAGCTCCGACCTCAGCTCCAACCCTTTTGGTCCCATTCTCGGCTCCGAACCCGTGAGTAAAGAATGCGAGGCGAGATGGACCACATACATCGATCGTTATGGTGAGCACACAACTACCTGATGTAATGTGGTCTTATCTTGCCTACATTCATTACTGATGGGCTCGGAGCCGAGAATCGGCTCCGACTCGGCCGCTATAATTAGCACAAAGTCTCTAATTGGCTGGGCTAAGCCTGTATCCCAGGATGCACCCCACCCAAACCCCCAGATCTCGTTTGCTGCTCATTGAGTGAAGACGTGGTCTCGAGCTTGGATGTGGCTAAGTACTTTATTGAACTGTTACTTAGTTTTCTGTGGAATATTTTCCAACCAAAAGCTATTTTAATAGCTACGTTTTATGTCTGGGTGTTTTTTGTGGCCTTTTTTATAATTGTAGTTGTGGTATACTTGTGTTTGGCGGACTAGGCCAGTTTAAGTTAGAGGGCCTTAGCCCTGTTTGGTATGTCTCTTGGTTTCTTTTAGGGGCGTTTGAGTTAGAGTCCCTTCTCCTCCCTTCTTGTTGGTGTCATTTTTCTGTCGCTTTAAAAATGTCAGGCAAAGATCAGAAGGAACATAGGCCTTCTGGGTTCAAAAAGTGCATCAAATGTTCGTATAAGATGTCTTTAACTGATGGCCAGGCCATCTGTGTATACTGTTTGGGCGCTATACACTTGCAAGAGTCCTGCAGTGTGTGTCATTCATTTAGTTCCAGGGTCTTGCAAGAGAGAAAAAATAAGTTGATTCTCAAGGGCCTGTTAAAACCTGCCTTGGAAGAAGCTTTGGCTTCTTCTTTCCCTAGCGGGAAATCTAAAACAAAAAAGAGATCTTCGGCTCCGTCCAGTTCGTCGGAGCCATCGGAGAAAAGATCTAAGACTGTTTCACCTTCCTCGGCTCCACTGGTCTCAGAGCCGCAGGAGATGCTGTCGGTACCCAAGACGGCTTCCCTGGTTCCACTGCCTTCGGAGCCGAAGGAGGTTTCTGTTGTGTTGGAGCCGACCTCGGCTCCAATTGTCCTGGAACCGATTCGGAGCCATTCTCGTAGCTTCACATTGGATCCTTTAGAGAAGACTTCTCGACCCCCTTCTGTGTCCTCCAATTTCTCCAGGTTGTCTGATTCGGATTTGGATAGGGTGGTGCAGAGGCTCCTCCAGTCACCAGTGTTAACGAAATTATTCTCGGTTCCAGCCCAGTCGGCTCCGGAGCCTGTCCTTGTGTCATTTCCGATAATTCCTCCTCCGACCACCTCTTTGTCATCGGAGCCGGAGTGTTCTGAGTCGAGTGAGGTCCTTGGGTCGGCTCCGAAACCCCCTTTGAGTTTTTCGGCTCCGACCTCAGCTCCAACTCTTTCGGTCCCATCTGATGGTTTCGGCACTCGGGTTTCGTCGGTCGGACCCGAGGGGGATACATCGGGGCTCCAGACTTTGGCTCTGAGTCTCCTTCTTGGTGCTTCGGCTGGGGGAACCCTTGTTCCGATCGTGGTCTCGGAGATGGGTCGCTCCTCGGATTCAGGTGGACCTGCCTTCGAGGCCATGTGGAGCGCACTGGCCAGGTCTTCGGTGACATCACTCGAGTCAACCACTCCTTTCCCGGACACTGCGACTAGAGCCTCTGATGCCCCCCATCTGCAGGCAGCGGGGCTCGAAGGCCTGAGGATACCCCCATGCGTGTACCCCCTGCTTTCTGAGGGCCCTTCAGAGTCCTTGCCTGAAGAGCCTCCCAGAAAGAAGCTGTGTAAGAGGAAGCACATAGACTCCCCAGATGAGTCTGTCACCTCAGACACCGACCTTGATGATGCTGAGGGGTCCCCAAAGTCGTCCTCCGACGATGTCTCATTCTCCGACATCCTGGAGATTTTGAGACAGAGAGGCGACTGGCCCTCTAAAACCCCCCTCTGAGGAGTAGTCGGTCTTCCTCAAGGCCTTCGGAGCCCGACCTTCCACCTCTTGGGTGTCTCCCCCCTTCGATGAACTGTTGGACCTTATTTGTCGAAGGGTTTGGGAACACCCTGACTCCGTGGAACCGGTTCCCAGCCGCCCCAACAAGTTTTTGTCTGCGCCTCCTGGGAAAGAATTTTTGACGAAAGGAATTCCTGTAGATGCCATGGTGGTGGCGTCTGCCACTCAGCAAGAAGATGCAGAGCCTTCTGCTTCCGTTCATCCTCCTAACAAGGAGTCTAGGAGTATGGATCGGTATGGAAAGCATACCCTGTCCTCAGTGACCTTTACTTTGCGGTCGCTGAATTATCTGTGTCATTTTACGAGGCTCCAAAGAGATCTCCTCAAGGAGTTGGGAGATACTTTGTCGGGTAACTTGCCTGAGGCGGTGAACCAGTCTTCCTTCATGGATGCTCCCTTTGACGGGTCCTCCCTCTTTGGACCTAAAGTGAAAGACACTCTCACCAGATGTGAGCAAGAGGGTAAGACTATGTCTGCCATTGGGGCCTGTTTTTCGCTTCCCTCTAGACCTTATCCCAAGGCGCAGATGGGAGGAAAGATGTGGTTCAGGAAGTCTCAGAAGTCTTATCCTGACCATCATGGTGACCCCCCCCTCCAGAGACAGAGGAGGGGGGAATTACTCTGGAAGATGTCACCCTAGGGGCGGGGGAGGCCCCCGCAACTCAGGAGACCGTGAGTCCTTTCGTGGTTCCTCCTACCAACGTCCCTGAGGGACTGCCCGACTGTGCCTCTCTGGAGCCAGTCGGCGGTCATTTCTCAAAGCATCTGCAAGCCTGGGAAAACATCACTCAGGATCGTTGGGTGCTTCGAATTATTGCCGGAGGTTACACCATTCCCTTTATCTCACCCCCTCCGCCACCGAAGAGAGTCCCAGATATTCCACCCAGTCAAAGGGACCAAGCAGCATTAGAAGTCTCAAAGCTGCTGGAAAAAGGAGTCATCCAACCAGTCCCCTCAGACCAGATGGGATCAGGAACTTACTCAAGGTTATTTTTGGTGCCCAAAAGAACAGGGGACTTGAGGCCCATCCTGGATCTCAGCCATTTAAACCGCTTCGTCAGGAAGTCCAAGTTCCGAATGGTCACTCTTCAAACCATTTTTCCCTTGTTGGAAAAAGGAGTAATCGATGTGCTCCATCGATCTCCAGGGCGCCTATTACCACATCACGATAAACAAGGCCTCCAGGAATCACTTACGCTTCCGGCTGGGAGCCAGTCATTTCCAATTTCGAGCCCTACCCTTTGGTCTTACCACAGCCCCCAGGGTGTTTACCAAATGTCTGGCAGTGGTGACTGCTCACCTGAGACGTCTAGGATTCCAGGTGTTTCCTTACCTAGGTGACTGGCTTCTCACCACCCCCACCAGGCATCTACTTGTTCGAGCCACGGAGGCCACCATCAACTTGGGTCAACTCCTAGGGATTACTTTCAACTGGCAAAAATCTGTCTTGCTGCCATCACAACGTGTTGCATTTATCGACGCAGAGCTAGATTCCGTAGAAATGAGGGCTTTCCTTCCTACAGAAAGAATAAAAGTGCTACAGGCTCAAGTGTTGGCCTTATTACCTCTGAAAAAGGTCCAAGCCAGACTAGATCTTCAGTTACTAGGTTGCATGTCGGCCACCATCCTACTAGTACCCGTGGCCAGGCTACATATGCGGACACTACATTGGCTTCTTTCGGTCCAGTGGTCCTTTTAAGAGTTCCCTCTGTCTCATCCGATTCTTATAACGGAACAATGCCGACAGGATCTGCGTTGGTGGCTTCATTCACCTAATCTGAACAAAGGAAGATCCCTGAATCCTCCACCCCCTACTGCCAAAGTGATCACGGACGCCTCCCAGACAGGGTGGGGGGGCATTATCTGGGCAGAACGGTCCAAGGCACGTGGCAGGAACACGAGGTACACTTGCATATAAATGTTCTGGAGATGACAGCGGTGCTACTAGCGTTACAAGCACTTCACAGCTCTCATCCCAAGGGCACTATCTCAATTCTTTCCGACATCATGTCAGTTGTGTGGTACCTGAACAAACAGGGGGGAACCAAGTCCTATCCCCTTTGCAGAGAGGCCATGAGAGTGTGGAACTGGGCGGTGTCTCCCCAACTTTTTCTTGTGGCAACGCACATTCTGGGGAAGTCCAATGTGATAGCAGACAGGCTAAGCAGAGCTATTCTGATGCCTCACGAGTGGTCCCTGAACGATCGAGTTGCAGCTCAGATCTTCTCCAGGTGGGGTCTACCTTGCTGCGACCTATTTGCCAGTCCCCTCAATGCCAAGTGCAGCAATTACTTCACTCTGATCCCCCCTCTGGGGGAGTCACCCAGGGACGCTCTAGTCCACGATTGGCCCCCCGGTCTGCTCTATGCCTTCCCTCCATTTCCTCTGCTGCCAAGAGTGATTCAGAAGGCAATTTCCTTGGGAAGCAAAATGATCTTGATCGCACCACACTGACCCCCATCAAGTTTGGTTCCCCTTTCTCCGGAGATATACTATGGACGGTCCTTGGATTCTGGACCCAGTTCCAGACCTATTGACTCATCTGTCAGGGCAGTTCCACCCATCCCTGCGAACCCTCAAGCTCACTGCCTGGCTTCTCCACTTCCGTCCTTAGTCAGACAGCTTTCCTTTACACCGAAAGTGGTACATATCCTATCTTCTTCCCACAAGCCTTCCACTAAGAAGATATCCTCCAGTAAATGGAAAAGATTTGCTATCTGTGCCCAGTCACATTACCTAGATCCCTTCACAGCCCGTGACGGCAGTTTTAGAATTTTTGGCTACTCTTTTCAGACAAGGTTCCGCTGCCTCCACTATTAAGGTACAGCTGGTGGAAATTTCTAATTTTCACGTTTCATATGAGCCTTCCCTCATGGGCCATAAACTGTGTAAAGCATTCCTAAAAGGAGCCTGGTTACTTCATCCCCCAGTTTCACAGCCAGTCTTGCCATGGGATTTAAACTTGGTGCTTAGGGCCATAACTTCTTCGCCCTTTCAGCCTGCAGCCACTTGTGAATTAAAATATTTGTCCTGGAAGACAGCCTTTCTGGTGGCCATTACTTCAGCCAGAAGGGTATCAGAGCTTCAAGCCCTTTCTGTTAAACCTCCTTATTTGATTTTTCATAAGGACAGAGTATCCTTGAGACTCAACCCTTCCTTTCTTCCTAAGGTTTCTTCTACCTTCTGTCTTCACCAATCCATTGAGTTACCGGTATTTTTACCACACTTTTCAAACAAGGCAGAATTCAAATTTCACCAATTGGATGTACATAGACAACTGAGGTTTTATTTGCACAGGACAAAACAAGGGAGGAAATCAGATCAGTTGTTTGTGTCCTTTTCAGAGAACAGGATTGGTAGCCCTGTGACCAAAGGCACTATTGCAAGGTGGATTAAGGACTGTATCTCATTTATTTACACATCGGCAGATAGAGATCTACCTTTCCCAGTTAAGGCACATTCTACCAGGGCTATGGCTACCTCAGTGGCTTTTCATGCCAGGCTCTCTTTGGATGAAATCTGTGCGACAGCCACCTGGGCTTCCCCACACACCTTTATTTCTCATTATAAGCTGGACGTGGCTTCTAGAGGCCGGGCTTCCTTTGGTTCCATGGTGCAAAGGAGTGTTTTCTCATGAGCCTCCCAGGATATAGGTGCTAGGGATGCTGTCCCGTCAGTAATGAATGTAGGCGAGATAGGACCACATTACATCAATTAGTTATGTACTCACCATAATGATAGATGTATGTGGTCCGTCTCACCTACATTCTTACGTACCCACCCACCTTCCCCCTTCCTGGTGGACTTGGAGGAAATTTATATTCTTAGACCCTTCTGAGGATATTATTTTTTCTCTCTTCTTGCTGTGTGTTCCTGTGGGGTTATGTATGTGTAATGATTATATTGTGGCAAACAAGATCTGGGGGTTTGGGCGTGGTGCATCCTGGGATACAGGCATAGCCCAGCCAATTAGAGACTTCGTGCTAGTTATAGCGGCCGAGTCGGAGCCGATTCTCAGCTCCGAGCCCATCAGTAATGAATGTAGGTGAGATGGACCACATACATCTATCGTTATGGTGAGTACATAACTATTTGTTTTAGTGAAATGATTTACACTTTCACATTACCTGATGTAAAGTTAATCAGTGGAAATGCTCTGTTCTCATGGTTGCGGCTAATACCTCTTGCAACATTTCTGCTCACCAATCACTATCTTGCCTCTCATATTTTGACTACATCATGACATCATTGCTTCCTTCTACTGTTTCTCACATTTTGATTCCTTTTTGCTTGATGCACACATTATAGTCGGATTTCTCTTTTTACTTTATTTTGTTGCTAGAATTTTCTGCAGTTTACTTTTACTTATAATCAGCACACTTCTTAGCCCCATCATTTGTATATTCAGTGTTTCATGTGTGCTCTGCACACATCCAGTGCTTTATGTAATGTTAACTCTTTTATTTTTCAGTCAACGGTTTGCTTTTGCTTGGCTATTTCTTATGTTACACAGAATCTTGTCTCCCAGTAATGATTATTCAAGTCTCTAAAGTCACAAAATTTACTCTGTATCTACTTATTCATATATGCATGAATGGTTTCATTTGGACCCTAATTTCTTGTAAAGAATGAAAGACATAAATCAGCCAAATGCATTCTGTGGTCACATTATTGCTTGAATGTTTCTTTAATTATTGATAATTTGTTTCTGTCATAAACAGGTGAAGCATTCAACACGTTTACATATATTTATCCCCTGCTATATGTAAAACCGTGGGTACCTCAGGTTTTCCATGTTTTGAATGAGGTTACCCTGTATTTTTTAACAATGTTGGTGGGCTTCGCATTGTGGATACTTCCGTATGGTCACAGTATTGTGGATTCCTCCCTATATTCATTGTCTTATTCAAATATATTATAACTGTGGTAGTGACTTAACATTTAGCTCATTTGCAAAAACGTGGTACACACTTTGCTGCTAATTTTATAATTGTCACAATTTTTCACCAGATTTGACAAAAGAAAAGGCCCTACAAGATTTGGGATGCATAGTTTTTGTTCTTACTGAATTTACTGTAATAGGTGTGTAATCTGTATAATTTTTATTTATTTTTTGGTTTTCTAGCAATCTTGCTGGGAATTGCCCTGGTTTGTAGTCTAGTGAGAGTGGAGAAAGAATGTAACAATTTCTAGGTCTCTGACTGCTATAGAACCTTGAAGAGTGTCATTTGCTACTGGCCAGTGTGCTTATTTGAATTTTTCCAGATTTTCTGTGTTGTTATAAGTTGCCTGTGTTTGTCTGGCTCTGCTCTTTGTGTAGCAGAGTTGCAATGTGCGCTATATAGACACAGGTATCTTGATTCATATTTGTCACTATACCACCAAACCTAATTGCGACTGGTTAGTGTGACTAACTTTATCTATTGTACAGGCAGCTGCACAGTGAGCCTCATGGTGCACTACAAACCTTAAAGCAGAATCTAACAGCCTTACCTGCTGTACTTTACCAGATTTAGCTCTTAAGTTGCTTCACATTGCCTGTAGTATTTGGTAGTTGCTCTGCATAGTGCATATTCAATACTTATCTAGCACAAGTAGTTGTTTCCTCGACAGTATTGTCAAGTAACTATCTCATTTAACTGAATATAAGTACTCTGTGTCATCCCAGCCAATTCTACTAATCCCTGGACTAAAATGGAAGGTCAGACTGCTTGTCTTCCTTTATGATGCATTATATTATTTGGTCTTCACAGACAATATGGCAATTGCCTGATGCTCACAGATAATGAACTTTAAACTAGTCTAAGACATCCTGTTTCTGAGAGATGTGACTGTTAATCTAATATGGAGGCATCACTCTCACAAAAACACACATACTCTGATTATCACACGCTTCTATAACGTTCTATACCGACCCACATTAAAATAACTTAGGCTGTTAAAAATGCTTGTCATCACCTCCTAGACCCATAAAGACTAGGACATCAAAAATGCAACACAATGTCTGATGCACTTCCAACAAAAAGTCACCAGGATTGAAATCATCTCAAATCCCACATATCAGACCATTCTAATTGGTAACTCTATAGTTAGACACAGTGATTCTCCTCTCACTATGCTGGACAAAGGCAAGATGATGGTGCATTGTTTGTCAGGTGCCAAGATCTCTGATATCTCAAGTGCCGTTAAGGCCCTTTCACCTAGTAGATATGACTACAACATGGTGGTGGTCCAAATGGGGGGGGGGGTGAATGACTTAGCTTGCAATATTATGAGGGTGATGCAGAGAGACATGGCAGAACTCTCCATGCATGCCACAAATCTAGGCAAGACACTGATCGTTTCTTTTTCAAGAATGGTGCCTAGGTACAAAGGAAAAAATGGCTTCGACAATTGGGTAAATGGTTGGTGTCATGCCAGTGGGATCCAGCATGTGTTAGCACTGGGCCCGATGCTTAAGACTCCCACTTGCTTTGCCAAGAATGCTCTCTACCTCCCATTCCAAGGCTTCTGCATACTGGCTAGAGCCTTTCCTGCTCCCTTAGTGCCTATTTTAAGCAGAGTCCAACCGATGGACATTCCAGTGTAGCTAACATAAAAATCCAAAACAAGATAACATTAAGGTGGCTCTGCTTAAATATCAGAATTCTAAACAACAGAATGCCCAGCCTTGAGGCTGTCTTGGATTTGGAGTGAATCCCTGTCTGTATAACTTTTGAAACTTCATTTAAATGCTCAGAAATCATTTCATCCACATTTGGGTTTTGTACAGTAGTTGTGGTGGTGTCACCATACTTGTTAGGGGCCATATCTCCTCTAGAAAGATCCCATGGACCCACAAATAGAGCTCATTGAGCTTCAAATTGCACTAAACAAAAGCAGCTGTCAATTTATATCCTGTTATAGGACATCTTGTATGCCCACTGATGATCATGTAAGGTTCCTAAATGTAAGTGATGAACCCCCTATAAACAAAAACTATTATTATTTTTGAAATTTTAACCTCCTGTCAGTAAACTGGAGCATCTATACCTCTAGTGAAGAATATGTATGTACGTTTGTATAGTGCAGTGTAGAGTTCTTAGCTTTCCTAAACAAAAGCTCTCTGGACCAGATTGTTAGCAAACCCACTAGAGGAAATAACATTCTTGAGCTGGTTCTTAAATATATTGCTTCTTCATGTAGTATTTCCCTGGAATCTCTTTCCCCAGTTAAGTCTGATTATAAACTAGTGACCTTTACCACTAAAATCTTTATACTTTCAGATAACTATATCTCAGAAAGAATTCGGTATTTTCAAAAGCACAAATTGAAGTCTCAAATTTCAGTTATTCCAACATACTCCAGACACCCAATAGTTCCATGCCTATTTAGATGACTATAAATAACTAACATTACCTTCTAGATTTGAGTATAAAGCAAAGTTTAAAAACAAGCCATTTTGGTTCTCTACTAGCATAAATAAACTGCAATAAAAGGAAAGAAAATCCTTAAAGTATACAGCAGGTTAAAGGTCTAGCAAATAACATCAGAAAAGTGAATAAAACCTTGAAAAAATAAAATAAGGACTGCTAAGGCAGCCTATAACCTTTGCATCAGTGACAAACCTTTCTTTAGTTGTATTTGGAAACTAAGAAATAAGACCCAGCATTGCCCTGAACTTATTCATAATGGCACCACCTGCTCCGACCCAGTGCAAATTCAGTGCCATGATCGTCACCTCAAACACAACTATCCAAATCCCATTTACTGAAAATCTCAGACACGCTATCATCACTAAAGATTATGAACTAAAGGTGCTGTCCAAAACTAAAAATACTTCCTCCATGGGACCTAAAAATATACCTGTTAGTTTAGCAAACAGTGCTAAACAAGCCACTTATTAAACTATTTAACCTGAACTTAGCCAATGGTATCATCCCTGAGGTTTGGCACAACAGCAATAGTGATGCCAGTCCACAAGGGTGACTCCACAAGTGACTCAGGGAATTACAGTCTCATCAATCTGATGAGTCTTATTTGCAACACCATGAAACATATTATAACTGACATGATTAACACTGACATTAAAAATCTCATTAAGGAATACATGCAGCAGTTTATCTTTGTCAATGGTAGAACCTGTCTAATAAATCTGGTAAACTACTTTTTTTGCATTTACTTTTCTGATCTCCTGACAACAAACCAAGACCTCTGGCTACCTCTGATCTTCCTGACAACAAACCAAGACCTCTGGCTACCTCTGTTTGCAGACAACTGCAAAATGGGAGTCATTGTCAGATAACCCTCTGACACCCAAGTCCTGCAATAAGTACTTGCATTTGTAAATCTATTGTGGTGTACCAAAATATGCTTAAATACAGAAATGTGTAATATTGTCACATTTGGTAAACTGCCCCTCCCCCAGCATATAACATTGACAGTACCCCATTCCAAAATGAGAGTATTGTTAGAGACCTTGGGACTTGAGTTGATAATTCCTTGTTCTTTGAACATCATGTAATGACAGTAGTCAGAAAGTCCTTCTACTTAGCAAGCAGATTGCCAAGGGAATATTATCTATCTTCAAGAATATATTTGTCCTGTTGTATTCAACTTTGGTACAATGCTCCCTTTGGGATTACCTCATGAGGCATATCAAATAATTAGAAAGGCACAGCACTTCCTAAATAAGATTACTGGCTTAAACCCCCCCAACCTACCAGACAAAACTGGAAGCACTCTCCCTGTATTTAGTATTTTATAGACTTCAGAGGGGGAATCTATGCCTTGCCATTCTAGCCATTACAGACGAGTGGTCATGGATATCTTGTGTCTCTTCAAATTAAATAGTTTCACAAATACTAGCATAAGGGATCTAAATCTTCTCCAGCCAATAAATAAATCAAGGTGGGGGTAGCTTCACTACACAGCACCTTCCCCACATTTAGAATACAATCCTGCTGCAAATTAAGCAGTGTAACATATTATCTTATTTCAAATGGGAACAGTTTGATTGGATAGACATTCACAAATTCACCCCTGGCTTGACTGACCTGGCTGTGATCAAGAAAGGGTGGGTATTGGCTGGATGTTAATGGTCGAAAGTCTCAGGTGACTTGTATTTCTTGTGATCCTATGATCCAATGTTCAGTTTGTTTCTGTTGTACTTGAAAGTGATGCTCTGATAGTATAATGTTTTGGTGTTCCCAGAATAAAGCACAAACTTCTTATTACTTAGCTATAACTTTTCCCCTCCTGTAACTAAATTAATAAACCGTCAACAATTTTCCCCTCACAAGCAATTAAAAATGGTTTTAGTCACTTTAGTCTTATACTCAGGTCAAGGGTGGCCACGGTGGTGTAGCGGTTAGCATTGCTGTCTCACAGCAAGAGGTTCTCCGGTTTGATCCTCAGCTGGAGTGCCTTGTGTGTGGAGTCTGCATGTCCTCCCTGTGGTTGCGTGGGTTTCATCCGGTTTCCTCCCACATCCCAAAGACATGCCGTAGGTGGATTGGATACTCTAAATTGCCCCTAGGCGTGAATGCGTGCATGTGTGTGCCTTCTGGGGAAGGTTGAGAGCCGGGCTGGCAACTCGACACCGTAAAACTCCACTGCCAATCATGAGCGGACAGGTGATCCGCTGTGCGACCCTAATCAGGAAAAAGCCGAAAGAAGAAGAAGAAGTCTTATACACAGGTCAGGCATATTTTTACCAACCAGAGAAGAAGTTGTGGGTAGCAATTAATAAAGAAGGCCTTTATGTGGGAGGGGAAGACAAGAGTCAAGTGGGATAAGCTGATTCTTCCAGTAGAACAGGGTGGACTGGGATTACCCAATCTGAAGGGGTAATTCAGAGCTACACAATTAAGACTCCTATACATAGCACAAGCAGAAAACTATAATTGAAAATGGAAAGGAATGATGATGAAACATGGGGGAAGCTTAAGAAACAAGGTGAGACTGGGATTATGGCTGCAGGCCTTTAAGGAGAACAGCAATAATCATGCAGAATATTATATCCAAAAACTAACAGAAAGTATTCCAAGAACTAAACCAACATGGGAATGGATAAAGGAGATTCTGCTGACAGGGATGACTGCAATTAGGGATGCAGACAGTAGGCAAGAAGGGGGCAGGAATTTATTGGAGAAAACTGGCAAAGGAACCAAGGTATAGGGAGCAAATAACTAGAGAGGGAAAGATTGTAGAATGGGAATACGCCAAGAATTTATTTGAACTGCAGGTTAGAGATTGCCTTTCCTATCAGGGATTGATATCAGAGTATAGAGAAACAGAAAGAAATAGGGAGTCCTAAACGAAAGACCAGCACTGGTAGAGGTTTTAATAGAATCTAGAACAGAAGCTGCCATTAAAAAAGAAATAATTAGTAGATCATATAAAATATTGCAGGATAACTATAAGAATCGATCAGAGGAGGTTAGAAAGGATTGGGAAGAGAGATTGGATAAACAATTCACAAAGAAACAATGGGAAGATATATGTATGTCTCCCAAATACGCAACAAAATCTAGAAGATTTAGGAATTTTGCCTGGAAATGTTCACATAGATATTTTTATACCCCAAGTAGACTCCAGAGAATTTTTCGTCAGGTAGACAGTAAATGTTGGAGGTGTGAAGGGGAAGAAAGAAGTAATTGGGAACATATTTTCTGGGAGTGCTGTGAGTTGGCAGACTTTAAGGATTCTGTGCAGGATGCACTGTTTGAGATGCTGGGTGTGCAGATTTGCCTGATGAGGAAGATGATTTTTGTGAGCTATGACACTGAATCGGAATTGAGTAGACATGGTAAAGCTTTGCTATGTCTAATAATGGTGGCTGCCAAAAAAGGAATTACTAGAAAATGGAAATCAGAATCTAAACCAACTATACTGGAAGTAGTGAATATAGTAACACAGGTGAAACAACCGGAAGTGGGATCTTTAAAAAAGGGTAGGAGCAAACTACATAAGAAAAAAATGGGAATTGTGGGAACAGAACATACAAGGGAGGAATGAGGCCTAAAAGGCAGCAGGACTTAAGTGAGCTATGTAATGTTTGAGTGAGAAAGATTGGGTAAATTAGGGCTCCTATCAGCAGACCGAAGATGCATGTTTTTGAATGCGTTTTGGTCGAACTGACAAAACTGAAACGGCAAAATATCGAAGCGGCATGTAAGCGAATTCTTTCCCTGGGAAAGAATTTGCTTGGCTGCTTCGGTACTATGCCATTTTCGGGCACTGTAGTGCAGTCTCGGATTTGGTATATTTAAGTAGGGGGTGTCTGGGGGGCATAGCCCCCCACGTCGGGGGTTGTGAGGTGAAGCCCCCCCACTTAATCTCATGTTTTAATGTGCTTTTTTTTTTTTTTTTTGTTTGGAACAGCAATTTTTTTCCCTTGGAAAAGAATTGCTGTTCTGACAGTTCAGTTTTGTAAGCTTTCGCGTACATGGGGTTGATTAATCACTGTTTGCTTACCTAAGCATTTGGTGATCTAATATAGACCCGGTAAATTATAAGAGATGTATAATGTTTGCAACTGGGAGTAAATCATTATTGTTTATGATGTAAAATGCTTGCAACTAGTATTGTGTTGGCATGGTTTGTTTTCATTTATATAAATGTATGATTGTCTATGTAGTAAGTGATGGTTTAATGAAGATGCTTCTTGTTTACAAAAAAGCAGGAATAGGATAATTTATGTAATATTGCTTAGGTTATATGATATATAGCAATATATGTGAAGTATGTTTGTTATGTTACTATAGTTTGATTACTTTTATATGGATGTAAATTTGCCTATGTCACAAGTGATAATTCAATAAAGGTGTTTGAAAAAATAAATTCCCTCCTGCACCTTAATCAATGCACCCCTCTTCATACCCCTGTTAAACTCCACTCATCATTTTTCTCTAACAGCCCCCCCACATACACTGCTCTCTCTCTCTCTCTCATGCATTCTCTATATACTTCCTGATATACCAGTTTCGAGCACACAGCCTAGACTGAACTAATCCTGTACCCTGCTGTCTTACTCATGTGCTATCACCACTAACCTACTACACAATACTAATATCTCCTCTTCTGCATAATTCTATAACTTACTTCTCAACTGTACTCTTCATTTTATCTTCATGTACGAACACTAAACATTTTTACAGTAATGGTTTTCCCTTCTACAGTATAAATACATTTACTTCCTGTAAGAATTTAGAGGTACCAGAATTGTATAGACTTGTACATATTGATTTAAATACTTCACTGTAGACACTTATCTTGTAAATACGTTATTTTTCTGAGAAATATAATTGTTGCTTTTCTCAGGACTGTCTGAGATTTACTTGTTAACATAAATGTACTTTGATGGAGCTTTTCTGCCCTGGCCTCTACTGAAAATGGGTTCTGCCCAGTTTGACTTTCCCAGTCAACAAAGACAAACAAACAAATACATAAATACCTAATACTGATAAGTTTCTGGTATTTCTCATAGTGTGTTTCTGCATTGTCATACCTGTGCTTCTTATTTTCATTATATTTGTTGTTTTCTTCATAAGGGAGCCATGGAGGGAGAGGTGGGAGAAATGAGTTTGTTGGCTCACCCACTTAAGGAGGCAGTTCAGTCCATGATAAGGGACATATCCCTGTGGCTGGGTATGTGCTGTAATCAAAGGATGGGAGGGTACAGTAGTTAGCTGAAGTTGCTTGAGGTGATGCTTGTGACATCACTAGCTGCATCCAGTTAGGGAATACAAAAAAAATCTTCCTGAGCATGTAGGGTGAAGGACATGTGACACTGCAGGCTGCACTGTTCCACGTCCCCTTCCTAACCTCACATTGGTGAGGTCCCAGCCAAAGGCGGGCAGTACTGGGGCTACTACAGAAAGATGGCGGAATCACGCAACTGATGCTCAACTGGAGCCACACAAACTTGGTGGGGAGTGGGAAACTCAAGAGTTACTGAATATGGCTTTTTTAGTCCATTCCCCAATAATATATGTATCATGTGTGGCCCCCACCACTGGACCAGTAATCAAGAAGCCTTAATCCTCACGACTGGCACCAGTGGGGGGATGTATATTGGGAGGATGACAAGTTACACACACAGTGTTTCCAGATGCAGCTCTCTGCATCAAGTGCAATTTCCCTTAAGAGCACACAGAGACCACAGTCAGTTCAGGGCTGATTTCTCCCTCTTTCTCCAGATCCCCAGTAAGACTTCCCACTGGCATAGCTATAGAGCTGAGATCTCAGTTGAGTTGCCAAGCCAAGACCTCCAGCACCTTCTCTGTCTAACCAGTGCTTTGGGTCCCTACCTAAGTAGCTGACATACACACTCTTTGAGGTTTGATTTACACACACACACACACACACACACACACACACACACACACACACACACCTGAGAAAGGGTAGCACAAGTTTACTAGCTATGCCTCCTTTTGCCCAGACTATAAGGTAGTTATCAATGCCACCAGCCAGCTCCTTAACAGCTACTTTAAGGCCCTTAACAAAGGGTGTCCAATCTTACTGTGTAATGCTACTATTAATACAAATGGTAGTGTCACCAAGAGCAAGGCTATTAGGAGTGGCCCACAGTATCACCAAATAAATATGCAAGTACTCACAGAACTTAAATAGCTCTACATAGTTCAACCACAATGAAAGGTTTAAATATATTAAATAATAAATAATAAAATAAAAATAAAATACTCAGTATATATTTACAGTGACATCAGAGTTAAAAATCACAGGAAATATTTCAAATAACATTGCAGGACAGTCTCATAAATAAAGAAAACATCTAAACTATGCTTCGCTATAAGTGGCTCTTGTCAGGTCCAAGGCGCGATACAGAATGCTGTCTCTCACTCAGAGTTCTCAAATTAATATCTAATATTACTGCTGGGATAGCTTGCAGAATGACATCATTCTTGTCATCTGAATCTGTCCCAGGCCCAAAACAACCACTGATGGCAGCTGGTAGCATTTAGCATCTACCTATGAACATATATAGACCTTAGATCTTAGGCAAATGGTGGAAGTCATAAAACAATAAAATACTTCCAAGACAATACAGAAAACTCCCTAGTACAGACATTGTCCCTCCTTGCTGCCTTGAAACTGAAAGATAAGATTTTTATGGCCTGGCCATAAAGTAATTTAATTTCAGTTATTTTTCTGAAGTTAACCTCCTGTATTCCAGTTTCCACTGTTAAAAATATACATTTAAGCAGTTACAACAGTGCATGTACATTTTTGTTCTATTCCAGTAGGGCATGCTGTGCACTTTATAAAATATCTTTTCAACACACGTCTGTACAAATCTAGTTTGATATCTACATGACATACAGTTCTAATACATTTGTAACACAAGCATCTTATATGAATCATGTTGATATTCATAAATGGCATATAATTATGTACAAAATTCCACATAGCTGGGCTGTCAGTATCTCTCTTTGTCACATGTAGTACAGCTCTTAAAGAGACCATTTCCTGGTAATATATAGTACAGCTCTTAAAGAGACCATCCCCTGAAATATACAGTACAGCTCTTATAGAGGCCATTCCCACTAATATATAGAGCAGCTCTTAAAGAGACCGCTCCCCAGTAATGTATAGTACGCAGAGAAAGCAGATTTCACTTTGCTAGTGATGCTTCATTAAGCTCTTCTCACTGATGGAAATAACAAAGTTGTACCATTTTAGGTAGGGAGAGGGGATCGTTGTTCAGTGATATGACAGTGTGGATGCAAATTCAGAGTGATAGTCTATGTGCTGGAAACAGTAGTACTTTTGCAGAAAGTTTAAAGGTTAAGCAAAATAGATGAATTGGGGCCCAAGCAGGGATAGGCAACCATTTGGCTTTTTTCAACTAGAGGACATGCTGTTTGCATTTAAGCTTTATTTGGGCTATTTTGACTTGCTTCAGAATAATTTCTTTGATATTTTTTTTTTTTTTACTTTTTAAGTATGTTAGTTCAAGGTATTGTTTAGTCATGTGATTTTGCATGCTGCCTGTTGTAGCGATGTATTTTAGCTCATACTGCTTGCATTACTGTGTACTCCCAAATTAATGAGTCAAACAGAAACACGTTTTTTTTCCATTGTTATAAACAGTTTCCTTTTCTCTGAACTGGAGATACCTCATAATGACAACATATAAAGAAGGGGAGGTGCAGCTTACCCTGCAAAAGTACTTAATTGTAGTTTATTTGCACAAATTCCCTTATTCCTCAGTAAAACTTTTTTTTTGTCATTGAGCTTATGTGTTTCAATATTATGCTGTTGGGTTTTGCTTATAGACAGCATACCCCTTTTACATTGTCTAACAGCGACTACACTTCCCCACATTACACATTCAGGTGACTGCAGCATTAAGAATATTTTGCCATTAAATGAAGACTGCACAGGTAAAACACTTCATTGTTGTGATATTCATCTTACAGTACTGTGCATAGGACACTCTGCTGACTGGCAGCAGGTGACCTTATACCAGTAACTATGGGTGACAATACAACACACTGGAACTTGTCTGCCTCCTGTCCCTCCTGTCAGTCCACTCCATAATGACTTCAGTCACTTCATACAGTGTTCATCTACCTCTTTTGACTAGTCTGCTTTTTCTCACAAGCAGTACTTCTTGTACACATTTTTGTTTTTCTTTCTTTGCTACTTCTTTTCCTGTTATCCAAATGTGTTATTCCTGTAAGGCATACACCTGTTTAGATATTCTGTGGAATAACTTTAAATTTTATTTATTTTTTTTTTTATTTCCATCATTCAACTTGTAGAAAAAAAACATTCTGGCATACTGGATTTTGCCCCAGCAAACATTTCAAGGAGCATGAGACGCACCATTGTTTTTATCTGTCTATTTATCTGTCTATCCATCTTTCTCTGTATTTATCTGTCTGCTGTCATGAACAAGAAGCTAAATCATTGTTACACTATCCTTTTTTACTTGTTTGGTTTTTCTGCTTGCTTTCCTGTTGTCACGGCTGTTTCTTTATATGTGCCTGTTTTTTCCAGTGTTACTGCCCACATCATTATTTATTCTCTTCTTTTGTTTCCTGTTATAATTCTTTACAATCCTTACAAAAAGTACCACATAGAAGCAAAAACCTGCATTAAAATAAGAAACGTTTTTTTCTTTTGCATGTAATATTTCCTTCTGGCTCTTCTGGTCTTGCACTAAAGAGTGCATTTTGATTCTTTTGAAACCTCTCTTCATCGCCTGTATCAGCTCCCAACTTGATTTTAGGGTAAGATTTAATAATCAGTTAGTGTGAAATTAATGTTTCATTCATTTATCCACCAAGGAGCAGATGTTCAAACCATGCTTTTTAAAAAGCCTGCAGGAAAGGGAAGTACTTTCTACTAGATGATATATTTCTGCACTTGTTCATTCCCTATTATTGGGAACTAATAATTATTAGATTAAATGGGGACTAATTTCAGTGATGAATGAGTGGTATCCCATTATCTTCCATGCTTAAAGATGACATTTGTCTTTAAGATGTCTTTAAGAGGGTCCACTTCAAAATACTGACTTTCAAAATTCCTAAACTCAAAATACTGACACCAAAATCTCTAAAGCTCAAAATACTGAAACTCAAAATATTGAAAAAAAATAGTACAGCAGTACAACTATGTTGCAGTACATACAAAAACATATTACTTTTCTGCAAGTATAGGCAGGGGGCAAGCCCCCCTGCACTCTCCATGTGGGGGGCTGTACCCCCCACCCCCCCTGCTACTTAAATATATCAACTCCAAGATTGCACTTAAAGTGCAATCTCGGAGTTTATATATTTAAGTAGCAGGGGGTGTGGGGGGGCTTTCCCCCCTGCTTATACTTGGAGAAGAGTAATATGGTTTGTGTTTTAATATGTACTTGTGTTGGAATATAATAAGTGTTGGTATCCTGTGTGTTTTCCGTATTTTGAGTTTCAGTATTTTGAGTTTTCAGTATTTTGAGCTTTAGAGATTTTGGTCTCAGTATTTTCAGTTTAGGGATTTTCAAAGTCAGTATTTTGAAGTGGACCCCTTTAAGAGGGCTGTGTTGAAAATATGCCCCCCATGAAGAATGTTAGCATGTCAGCCCCAAATGTTTTTATTTTGCTGTTTTCTAAATACAACAAATGTAATGCTGCTGTTGTGATACGTAGCCAGCATGGAAATGATCATACCCTTTCTTTGTAGTTTGTAATAGATATGCTTTTGAAAAGGTTTTTACACCAGTAATATTAACAGACCACTTATTATTTTTTTTTTCATTTTGCAGGTACAGGTTACTAGATGGGACAATGAACATAAAATGGATTACCGCACAGTGGCAACATGAAGAGGTGAGTTACTGCAATGCTATAGCTCATATGAAGAAACAAAGTCAACAACTTCCTGATGTGCAAAACATACCTACTATTTAATTACCACTTAATAATATAATTCATTGAAGGCAATATCTTGATTTTTTAATTATATGTTTTTCATTTCATTGCTTTTTTACATTATAGGTTCATAGGCGAATACTATGCTAACTGCCCTAAAGGGCCATTTTAAGCCTCGCCAATAACCCAAGATCAGAATCAAACCTTGTGTCTTTAAGGTGAAAAACCCTAACCATCATACCATACCCAGCCAGTTGAGGCCAAGCCCTAATCTACCCCTATCACCATGTGTCTCTTTTTAGTAGCATAACATTGACATTCACATAGGAGTCATAGCATTATGAAAGGTAGGCAGCAGTATGTAATAGGGAAATTTATTGGAACAGAATAGAAGTTTGAGCAGTGTAGCTGTACTCTAATATTAGGTAATAACTGCTTTTAAGCTGTTGATTGAGGGTGGTGGTTATTATGACTATTAAAACAGAAGTATGAACATGTGCCCCAAATACCTGCCATAGCCCCTTCTCCACCAGTCACCTTCTCTGCAATTAACAGAGTGGTCAATCAAATGGCAGTAATACGTCCAAGTTACTCTCTACAAATTATCAGTCACAGTCACTCATACACACACACACACACAAGCACAAACAGACATTTACTTGCTGCATACTGTGGTTTATAGCTTTAAGCATGTTAAAGACTAAGCTACAGGGAGTTATGTGTCATTGATACAGATTCCTTCTAGACAGTCATTCTGTATAAATATCTCATGGAGAGTAGAAGTTCATCTTATTTTATTTATTTATTTATTGGCATTTGTTAGTCCAGCTGAGCCAGGGGCCCATTTTCAGTGGAGACCCGAAGAGAAAAGCTACAGAAAAATTACAGTTATTACAAAAGTTACAAAATAAAATCAACAGATAACATAGCAGAAGTCCAACAATACAAGTAACAACGTTAACAAGTAGCGGATCTATAAATTTAACACATGAAGTAGATTCAAGAGTGTAAGCATTTACGCAAGGAGCCATCCATACATAAAGAACAGCCAGAAATTGTATAAAATAGTAGTACAATGATTTTTTTGTGTGTGTGTATGTGTGTGTGTGTGTGTGTATATATATATATATATATATATATATATATATATATGCATTAAAATGAGGAGAGTAACAGGGGAGAATACGTCAAGCTGGGGTATGGCATAGGCAGGACCATGTCTTTTGTAGATAAAGTTTCAGTTCATGTTTGAACTGGTACTTTTGAGGAATGCTTCTTATACTGACAGGAAGTGAGTTCCAAGCATGGGCTACAAAGTATTTGTAAAGGGACTTACCAATATTTGTATTGGGTTTTTTATATGTCAAGGAGGTGTTTGCTGGTAGTACGGAGCTGACGGGGGTTATAGTAGGAGACTAGATTAGAGATGGCAGGGTGGGAAGAGGGGTCATTCAGGATAAAGTGTGTAATATGAAGATGAGGAAGAATTAGTTGTTTAGAACAGTGGTTCTGAAACTTTGCAAGCTGGAGGACCCCTTTTATAAAGGAAATATTTTGCGGACCCCTATATTTTGGATTGTGTTTTTAGACTGATATTAATTAATACTTAATATAAATAAAGCATACGTTGCATTTGGGTCAACCCACCCAACCCCTCTACACACACACACACACACACACACACACACACACACACACACACACACAAACACCCATTCCAATGTCTCATTACTTGGCTGTTTCTCCCCAGTTGCCATAAACACTGTTCAAAACTCTCAGTGTGCATATTGTTTTCTGCTTTACTTCTGCAATGATTACAGACATTTGGATGTAATTTAAAACTTTTATTTCAAATTTTATAGCACAAACACTGATAGACATGTGCTAAACAAAGCAATACAGTCTCACAATGAAAAAGACTTGGCATTAAAACTTCCATGCCTTTGAAACTCACATTCAGTGAAATAGCATTGAAACCCACATTCAAAGACAAATGCATCTGGCCAGTAAGTTTAGCTTTGGGATGTTTTCAAGTCATAGGGCCCTTGCACACATTTTTAGGACCATGCAAATGTTTTTGGATTCGTCACTTTTTAGAGCATGTTTTAAATTTATAATTTTGAACATTTTTCTAGTAACTAATGAAACAAAACATATGAACCTTCTTCATCCGGCTTTTCCCGGTCAGAGGTCGCCACAGCGGAACTCTGGTCCGCTAATGATTGGCAGTAGATTTTTACTGTGCCGAGGTGCCAGCCCGATGCTCAACTTTAACGAAGGCACGCCCATTCACACATGTCTTTCGAAAGCAACTCGACTGCGGGGAGGACATGCAGACTCCACGCAGAAGGCGCTCCAGCTGAGAATCAAATGGGAGAACCTCTTGCTGTGAGACGACAATGCTACCACTGCGGCTTACTGAAACAAAACATATGAACCAATAATGACAAAACTGCCCAATTCAGAACATTTTAACCATAAAAGGCCACTCAAACTTCTATCATTACAGTCTACCAGTTTCAGTCAATATGCACAATCTTTTCAGAAGAAAAAGTCATCTGAATAATTTCACATTAAAGAGATCTGTAATTAATGAAAAGGTTGCTGCTAGCAAACAACTTTATATTTCAGTGTCTCATCTACAAATTCAATGTCTGCTGTCCTCGAAGAATAAATTGCCTATGTTACATTAAAAAATGTTAAGCTGGTAATATTGCAATAGGCTAGGAAATGGATGACAAACTGAAAACAGGTTCATAGTTACTAGGCATCTCATCCAAAGGAGGACATACTCAGGACTGCAGCACTCCACCGCCTTAAAATACAACACAGTGTCAGCATTCCATCTACATGCTGTTGAGTTGAAACTACAGCCTTTTACATCAAAATGCAAGTATGCTACCTGTTGTGCTACTAACACTGCTTTAAAATTCTATACCACAATAGTGATACCATTTGCTAAACAAAACAGTTGCACATTGTAAACATACTTAACACAAGCAGCAGTAAACGTCTCTTCCCTTGAAGCTCACAATTGCTTGAAAATGCACTTGAAACTAAATTCCTTGAAAAATGGACCTGAAACTCAGTTCCTTGATAGTTGGTGTAGGATTCAGGCTTTTGTTTCCTGTAGCTAAGGTACAGGGTTTGTGCCTAAGCAAATTACTTACCACCTGCTAACCCTAACTGGGGCATTTCAGTCTCTCACACACAAACCTCAGCCTCTTAGTGTAAGAACTCTGGTCAAAGGCTAAAATTAAATAGAGACAGATTATTGCTACTTAACTGACGGGTACCAAGCTGTGAAATGGGAAAATTATCTCTCTCCTCAGCTGCCCATAACTATAGGAATCCCACAGGGTTCTGTCTTAGGACCACAACTATTCACAGTCTTCACAAATGACCTCCATACCTCCACACAGCATGCATCTATCATTCAGTATGCAGATAACACTACCTTAATCTGTGCTGCACAAAACATTCCCACCCTCCTGCAAACAACTCATCTAGCATTCTCTAACGTTGAAAACTACCTTACCAAAGACCAACTTATCCTCAATCCAAATAAAACTCAGCTTATGATTATAACCAGTTCTAACAAAAACACTGATAGTCAATTCACTATCTACTCCACAAATGTTACTTCAATCGCTCCAGTGGCACAGGCTAAGCTATTGGGAATAACCATAGACTCCCACCTAAAATTTGATAGTCACCTCAGCTTAACTATTAAAAAGGTACATGCCAAGCTGGGATCACTCTACCGTATCAAACCATTTCTTACCAACAACACAAGATCAGCCATTGCTCACTCCCAGCTTCTATCCACCCTACTCTATGCATCTCCCATTCTGACTAATCTCAACAAAATGGAACTAAGCAAAACAGAAGCCTGCTATAACAGAATTGCCCGCTTTGCTGCAAATTGCTCTTATAGAACTCATCACTGTACTGCTTTGAGACATATCCACTGGCTTGAACTGCCCAACCGACAATCAGCTCCACCTCTGTCATTCAATCTGTTACCTCCCCAATAAGTGTCCTGCCCTCAAAAACCTAGTACAACATCACTCAGCCAAAAGGTCTCTTAGATCATCAAGCAAACTACTACTAGAAGTCACCAACAGCAACAATAGCTTTGGAGATGTGCTATATAGTAGTTCAGTGGCTAAAAAATGGAACTCTGTCCCCACTAGCATTCAAAACACATCATCCAAAGCCTCCTTTAAAGACCTCATCAGACAACATCTCAAGCAAAGTTGGCAGTGCTATGATTGCTCCCCAGGCTAGTGAAAGCAGATAAGGTATACATACTAAATCTAGAGTACT
This sequence comes from Protopterus annectens, assembly GCF_019279795.1. Classification (NCBI taxonomy): domain Eukaryota; kingdom Metazoa; phylum Chordata; order Ceratodontiformes; family Protopteridae; genus Protopterus; species Protopterus annectens. Next base: position 808,270,295 of record NC_056750.1, on the reverse strand, counting down.
TGATAATAGTTTTCAGTCTTACTCACAAACACTGGCTAATCTACAATGTATGTACTGTACGTGTGTACTATGTATGTATTATACCTATGTTCCAAATTTCAGCTGTACACCACAAATCTATTAATTACCTTTATTTTTAAATTAATATTTTTTTGTTTGTTCTCTCCACTGTAACTGTTGATGTGCCGTATACCACTGTAAAACATGTCTTTTGTAATTTGTGTGTATACTGATCATGTCTAAATAACAAAATGTATCTGTAATTTTTTTTGTAGAGCTTTTCTCCTCGGGCCTCTGCTGAAAAGGGGCCTTTTCGGCTCAGACACCTCCAGTTAACAAATGTAAAATAAATAAAATAAATTATAATTATTGCTCTCATGAACGTAGAAAATTGCTAGAATAATGGGATTTGTGTTAGTATCCATTTGTCTAAGGATATGAAGTCTAAAACTCAAATGTCTGTCATTATTTAGCAACTTCAATCCTTTTTATGAGGAATAGACAAAAATATGGGGGGAAAATCTGGACATTCTGCAAAAACCTGGACAGTTGAGGGGTATGATACCTACCTTTTATGCCCGCACACACACACACACACACACACACACACACACACACACACACACACACACACACACACACACACACACCTCTTTCCCTCTTACACATGCACGCATACACACCTCCTTCCCTCCCTTCCTCTTACACAGACACACACACACATACCCCATACCTCTCAACCTATTAGTGCAAGAAATTTGGACATAGCCTGTCATATTGGGGGGGACAAAGGCCCAAAATTAGGGACACATTTTAAATATTGCTCTTATAAACTTAGAAAGTTGCTAGAATAACATGATTTGTGTTAAAATGCATTTTCTGAAGGATATGAAGTCTGAAACTCAAATGCATGTCATTATTTAGCTTTAGTAATTTTAATCATCCCAGTGAATTGTCAAAAAAAAAGACAGCTTTTATGAGGAACAGACCAAAAATATAAAGCGAAAATCTGGACATTCTGTAATAAATGTGTACAGCTGAGAAGTATGAGACACACATGCACCCCCAATACCTCTCAAACTCTTAGATTAAGACTACAGCAAGACATTTGGACAAAGCCATAGAGGACATTTTTTTTTTTTTTTTTTTTACTACAGCAAGGTCGGTCATCAGGATACTGCAGAAGGGGATGTGTGGACCCCCTAGAACTTATTATATGGACCCCCAGGGGTCTGTGGACCACAGTTTCAGAATCACTGGTTAAGAGAATTCTGGCCATTGGAGTGTCTTAAGGGCGAGGCAGTGGTGGGGTTTATAAGGGAGATTGGAGGCAAATCTGGCTATTTTGTGATATATTAGCTCTAGTTTGGTGATAAGTAATGTTTGAACATTAGTAAGGACAGGGGCAGTGTACAGAAGGCAGGGTAGGAGGAGGGAACTGAGCTGGGGGGGTTTAGAGGAAGGTGCGAGAAATTTTTGGTTGCGATAGAGAAAACCAAGTTTATGGTGGGTCTTTTTTATACATTGTTGGATATGAACATCAAATTTTAGCTCATCGTCAATAATTACTCCAAGTGGTTTGGTATAGGGTTCACGTTTAATAATGGGGTTGTTGAGGGAGGTGATGGAGAATGAAGGTTTGAGGTGAGATAGTGTTTTAGGGAAGAAGAGAAGGAGTTTGTTTTTTTTTTTTTTTTTTGGATTTAATATAAGTTGATTATCAGAGAGCCAGGTTTCGACAAAGGAGAAAGTTTGTTGAGTGAGAGCTAAATGTTTAGGGTTACTGTGGGCAGAGGTGATGAGTGTGGAATCGTCAGCATATTGTAGAAGTACAGAGAGGTTAGTAGAAGAGTGAAGTTTATTAGTGAATATATTAAACAGGAGGGGGCCCAGAATAGATTCTTGGGGCATGCCAGGATTAAATGGGAGGAAAGGAGAGTGGACAGTTTGCCAGCGGCTGTATTGTTGCTTGCTGGGAAAGTAACTAGAAAACCAGTTAATGGAGGAGGTAGAGAGATGAAGGTCGGAAGGTTTAGTTAAAAGTTTGGAGTGAGAGACTGTATCAAAGGCCTTAGAAATATTGAGGAATAGACAGAAGATGAGCAAGTTATTGTTATGAGCTTCAGCTACTGTTTGGGTGAAAAACAGTAATGCGGTAGCTGTGCTGTGGCAGGGTCTAAAGCCATCTTGGGTGGGAGTAAGGAGGTTGTTGTCAAGAATGTGTTGGAGTAATTGAGTATGGATGCCCTTTTCCAAGATTTTGGATAGGGGGACAGGATAATAATGGGTCTAAAGTTAGAAGGATCAGTAGAGTTTCCACCTTTATAGAGAGGGATTGTATAGAAGGATTTCCATATGTCTGGGACTTTGGCTTCAGAAATGGAACAGTTGATGTTATGTGATCCTATCTCGCCTACATTCTGTACTGATGGGCTCGGAGCCGATCCCTCGGCTCCGACTCGGCACGCTATGCTATAGAGCGAGGCCTCTTATTGGCTGAGCTATTTCTTATCCCAGGATGCACCACCACTAATCCCCCAGATCTCGTTTGCCGCTTACAAGCTAAGACGTGGTCTCAACTTGGCTGGGCTAAGTACTAATTTATTTAGACTTTTCCTGTCAGGAATTTCCTAGTTTTCAACCCAAAAGCTGTTTTAACAGCTACTTTTGTGATACGCGTGTATTTTTGTTGATTCTGTTGTGAAAGTGGTTATATTTTGTTAAGGGAAGGTTTCCGTTTTAGTTAGAGGGGCCTTTCCCTTTTGCTATTCTAGCGTTATTGTGACTAGCGTTTATTAGTGGGTCAAGTACCCATTTTAGTTAGAGGGTCTTGACCCTCTCTTTCTGTGTTTTCTTTTCTTGTGCACTTGTTTGTGTAAAAAAAAAAAAAATATATAATATAATAACTTTACAGTTTAAACTTGTTATTTAGATATTTCTGTGTTGTTCTCTAGACATGTCCAAAGAACATAAACCCTCCGGGTTTAAAAAATGCATGAGGTGTGGTTTTAAGATGTCCATAACGGACGACCACTCCTCGTGCGTTTACTGTTTAGGCGCCAAGCACCTACAAGAATCGTGTAGCGTGTGTCACGCCTTCTCATCAAGAGTCCTCCAGGAGAGGAAAAACAAATTAATCCTTAAGGGATTAATCAAGCCATCCTTCGAGGAGGCTTTATCTTCATCTCCCTCTCCTTCAAAAAAGAAGAAAACGTCGGCTCCGACAAGTCTGTCGGAACCGACTGCCAAAAAACCTAGGCAGACTTCTCCATCAGCTCCACGGACTTCGGAGCCGAGGGCGGAAAGGTCTGCCTCAATGCCTCCAGCCTCGACCCCTCTGGTTTCGGAGCCGAGGACTGGGGCATCGAGAGGCGGGTCACCTTCATCGGCTCCACTGATATTGGAGCCGATGAGGGTTACCGGCTCAGACTCTTCCCCTTCGGAGCCGAAGTCCTTGTCGGCACCGAGGGAAATTGCCTTGAGATCTCCCTCGGAGCCGATAGTGGTAGAATCCATTCGGAGCCGGTCCCCTAGTCCTTTGGAGTCGATGGAGAAATCGGTTCGGACCCGATCAGTATCCTCCAGATCATCCAAGATGTCTGATTTGGACATCGACAGGGTGCTCCTAAGACTCTTCCAGTCTCCGGTGTTCCAAAAGCTAGTTTCGGCTCCAGCCCATTCGGCTTCGGAGTCGATGGTCCACCTCCCTACTATGGTTCCTCCTCCAACAGCCTCGGCACCGTTGGAGCCGGTGCTGGTGGAACCGGTGGAGGTATTAGGGTCGGGCCCGACCCTTACTCCAACTCCGGCTCTTGGGTCGGAGTTCAGTACACGGACTTCTTCCGTCGGCCCTGGGGGGGTTGCTTTGGGATTGATGTTTTCGGTTCCAAGTCTCCCTCTTGGTGCGTCGGCAGCGGGAGTGCCGTCAACTGTCGTGGCCACGGAGGTGGGACCCTCCCAGGAATCTGGTGGTCCCGCCTTCAGGGCTATGAGGAGTGCGTTAGCCAAATCTTCTTTGGCTACCTCCACGGTCTCCCCAGCTCCTTCCCTGCATACCGAAACTGGGTCTTTGGCAGTCCCCCTGTCCTTAGACAGTGGAGCCCCGGGGCCTGAGGTTACCCCCACTGGGGTTTCCCCCCCTCCTGGAGGTCCTTCTGAAGCCTCTTCGGAAGAACCCCCCAGGAAAAGATCGTGCAAGAGGAAGCACGTTGACTCCCCTGATGAGTCTCTTACATCAGACACTGATCTCGATGATGCAGAGGGGTCCCCTAAGTCGTCCTCGGATGATGTCTCCTTTGCAGACATCCTGGAAGCCCTTAAACAACGAGGCGGCTGGCAGTCCAAACCTCCTTCTGCTGATGAGTCGGTGTTCCTTAAGGCCTTCGGGGCTCAGCCCTCCGCCTCCTGGGTATCTCCGCCCTTTGACGAGCTCTTGGATTTGATCTGTCGAAGGGCGTGGGAACACCCAGACTCTGTGGAACCGGTGCCTGCTCGTCTGAATAAATTCCTCTCGGCACCCCCTGAAAAAGAGTTTCTAACTGAAGGTGTGGCTGTAGATGCTTTGGTGGTGGCATCTGCTACCCAGCAAGATGTAGCAGAGGCTTCGACGTCCGTCCATCCTCCTAATAAGGAGTCCAGGAGCATGGATCGGTACGGAAAGCGCACCCTAAGTTCAGCGGTCTTTACATTAAGGTCCTTGAACTACCTTACGCACTTTACTAGATTTCAGAGGGGATCTGATTAAAGAACTATCCGATACCCTCTTGGGTAACCTGCCTGAGGAGCTGGCCCAGACGGTTGGCTCTCAGCTGGCTACATTGTCGTCCATTTCAAACTCGTCCATGAGGCTCATTTCTTATGCGGCCAAAGGGGCGAGTAGAGCGGCAGGTACAGGCATTGCTCTACGGAGACAAGCCTGGCTCCGCCTGTGTCATTTCGCGGAGGCCTTTAAGTCTTCCTTTGCCGACGCCCCCTTTGATGGGTCCTCCCTGTTTGGACCCAAGGTAAAGGACACACTGACCCGCCAAGAACAGGAGGGTAAGACTCTGACTGCTGTAGGGGCACGATTTTCCACTCCCTTTCGGCCTTATCCCAAGGCTAAAAGAGGAGGGAAAATGTGGTTCCGTAGATCTCAGAAGCCTTACCCCTCTTAGCAGGAGGATCCCCCTTCCAGAGGCAGGGGAGGGGGAAATTCTTCCGGAAGACGCCGTCCCAGAGGCGGCAGAGGCCCTCGCAACACTGGAGACCGCGAGTCCTTTCGTGGCTCTTCAGCCTTTCACAGTCCCTGAGGGATTGCCCGACTGTGCAGCTCCGGAGCCAGTCGGGGGTCGTTTCACGAAGCACCTAAAAGCCTGGGAAGGTATCACTCAGGACCGATGGGTGCTTCGAATTATCGCCGGAGGTTACACCATTCCTTTCTCTCATTCTCCACCTCAGTCCAAAAAAATCCCGGACCCGCCACCCAGTCAACGGGATACTGCAGCCTCAGAAGTTTCAAAGCTGCTGCAAAAAGGAGTCATCCAACCAGTCCCCGCAGACCAGATCGGATTAGGGACTTACTCAAGATTCTTTTTTGTGCCAAAAAAGACCGGGGACTTGAGGCCCATTTTGGACCTCAGCATTCTAAACCGTTCAGTCAGAAAGTCCAAGTTCCGAATGGTCACCCTACAAACCATTCTCCCATTGCTGGAGAAAGGTGTTTGGATGTGCTCCATAGATCTCAAGGATGCCTATTACCATATCATGGTACATCAAGCGTCCAGGAGACATCTGCGCTTCAGCCTAGGAGGCAGTCATTTTCAGTTCCGCGCGCTGCCCTTTGGTCTCACCACAGCCCCCAGGGTGTTCACCAAGTGCTTGGCAGTCGTGACTGCTCACCTGAGAAGTCTAGGATTCCAGGTGTTTCCGTATCTAGACGACTGGCTCCTAACTGCCACCTCCAAGCATCTACTACTGCGGAGCCTACAAGCCACTATATCACTGGGCAGTTCCCTGGGAATCACCTTCAATTGGCCAAAGTCTGTGTTGCTGCCATCTCAACGAATAAGATTCATAGGGGTAGAGATGGACTCAAACCGAATGCGGGTCTATCTACCTGCAGACAGAATACAAACCATACAGACTCAAGTTCGAGCCTTACTTCTCAGGTCCAAAGCCCCAGCCAGAATGGTCCTGCAGCTATTGGGATCCATGTCCGCCACGGTTCTTCTAGTCCCCTTGGCAAGGTTGCACATGAGAATTCTCCAGTGGCTTCTTTCAGCTCAGTGGTCCTTTCAGGAACTCCCTCTCAGTCACCTCATATGGATCACGGAGACATGCAAACGGGACCTTCGCTGGTGGCTAGTGCCCTCCAATTTGGATCAGGGACGACCCTTTGTTCCACCTCCTCCTGCGGCCACTTTGACCACGGACGCCTCCCAGATGGGGTGGGGGGGACATTCCCTGGGCAGGTCAGTCCAAGGCAAATGGCACCCGGAAGAGACCCTACTTCATATCAACATCCTAGAAATGAGGGCAGTACTTCTGTCCCTTCAAGCCCTTCATGATTATCTCCCTCAGGGCGTCATTGCCGTTCACTCAGACAACATGTCACTTGTCTGGTACCTGAACAAACAGGGAGGGACCAGATCCTATCCTCTTTGCAGAGAGGCCATGAGAGTCTGGGAATGGGCAGTCTCGACCAAACGCTTTCTAGTGGCTACTCATATCCCGGGCAAGTCCAATGTGATAGCTGACAGACTGAGCAGAACCATCCTCTCTCCTCACGAATGGTCTCTGAACATGACAGTTGCAAGTCAGATTTTCAGCAAATGGGGAATTCCGTGTTGCGACCTCTTCGCGACTCCACTAAATGCGAAGTGCAAAGAATTCTTCTCTCTAACCCCGGCTCCGGGGAAGAGCCCCATGGACGCACTAGCCCGTCCTTGGCCCCCCGGCTTGCTTTATGCCTTCCCTCCAGTTCCTCTCCTTCCCAGGGTGATCCAAAAGGCATCTCTCTTGGGGAGCAAAATTATCTTAGTTTCTCCTTACTGGCCTCGTCAAGTATGGTTTCCCTATCTTCGAAAATATGCTCTGGAAGGTCCATGGTTCCTGGATCAGATCCCAGACCTTTTGGTTCATCAGTCGGGACTATTCCACCAGTCCCTGCACACCTTAAAATTGACGGCTTGGCTCCTCCTCTTCCGACTATAGTCAGGAGTCATACATTGGATCCAGAGGTTGTACACATATTATCTTCGGCCCATAAGTCTGCTACAAAGAAACTGTATTCTAGCAAATGGAAAAGATTTGCTATTTGGGCTCAACTCCGGGCCTGGACCCCATCTCTATTCCGTGGCAGAAGTACTAAAATTTTTAATTTCTCTTTTCAATCAAGGCTCTTCAGTCTCTACCATCAAGGTCCAATTGGCAGCGATTTCCAATTTTCACGAATCCATAAACCCACCTTTAATGAGCAACAGATTGTGTAAGACCTTCTTGAAAGGTGCTGCTCTGTTAAGACCTCCGATTTCTCATCCTGCACCTCCATGGGATCTCGATGTGGTGTTACGCGCCTTAACTTCCTCCCCCTTTGAACCGGCGGCTACATGTGATCTAAAGTTTTTATCATGGAAGACTGCTTTTCTGGTGGCGATTACTTCTGCCAGAAGAGTTTCAGAGCTTCAAGCTTTGTCAGTAAAACCCCCGTACTTGGTTTTTCATAAAGACAGAGTATCTCTCAGGCCAAATCCTTCCTTTGTCCCTGAAGTTTGTTCCAGTTTCTGCTTACAACAATCGTTAGAACTTCCAGTCTTTTTTCCAAAATATTCTAACAAAGCGGAATTCATATTCCACACACTAGATGTCCACAGGCAGTTGCGTTTTTATTTAGACAGGACCAAACAAACAAGGAAAACAGATCAGTTGTTTGTATCCTTTGCAGACAATAAATTGGGCAAAGCTGTCACAAAGGTCACTATTGCCAAATGGATCAGGGACTGTATTACTCAAGCTTATTCTTATTCTAACAAAGAGCTTACCACCTCTGTCAAAGCTCATTCTACAAGGGCTATGGCTACTTCGATAGCATTTCATTCTAAGCTTGCCATTAGTGACATTTGTGCTGCAGCTACTTGGTCTTCCCCACACACTTTCATTTCCCACTACAAATTGGATGTGGCATCTAGAGGACGAGCTTCATTTGGTTCCACAGTGCTCAGGAGTGTTTTCCAATGAGCCACCCAGGATTTAGGTGGTAGGGACGCTGTCCCATCAGTACAGAATGTAGGCGAGATAGGATCACATAACATCTTTTAGTTATGTACTTACCATAACTTTAGATGTTTGGGATCCATCTCGCCTACATTCCTAATAACCCACCCTCCTTCCCCCTTCCTTGGAGATCAGAGGATATCAGAAGGTCCGAATCCTGTTGTTTCATCTTGAAACATCTAACAATGTTATATAAACAAGTTGTGCATGTGTGCATGAATGCGGACAAACAAGATCTGGGGGATTAGTGGTGGTGCATCCTGGGATAAGAAATAGCTCATGGGGAAAAAACAAACTGCAAACGAATCCAAAAATCACACAAGGAGAGCTGAGAACAAAAACACTTTATGACGCAAAGCTTTCGGGAATAACCCTTTCTCAATACTGAATACAAACATGCATTAAGCAACTGCTTTTATACAAGCCAAAGAACATGTGACTGCAGCCAAAGTCACGTGACATATTCAAAAATACATTTCAGAAAAATAAATTTCAAAGAATATCAAAAAGATATATATACACATTTCATAGAAATACTTTCCTAAAAAATACTTTTCAGAATAATATGCATATGAGTATACACTTCAAAAAAATTTTTTTTGCAAAAACAATGCAAAAGATATACATACATATATACTCAATGAAAAGTTTCTTAAAAAGCCTATATAATTGTATATACATGTATAGACACACATATGTATTAAAACCTCACACATTTAAATACAAAAAATTTGCACATTAAAACTGTATAAAACAAATAAATCAGTAAATCAGTAGGATTCTCATTTCATACTGCGCTGTAAACCAACAAGGATAGGTTTAATGCTGACTGTACTATTGATGCCAGGATGCCTATCAGCCCCTAAACGTACTATCCACTGATACTCCTTAGTTTCAAGGAAGTTGTTAGTATCACCACCTCCATTAGAAGGAACAACCGAATCTATGACTCTAAATTTAAATTTATGTTGGTCTCCCTGAGTCTCAATGTGTTTAAATAGAGCATTCTGAACACACTGCCTCCTGATTTCTGACTTTTGTTCAATAATCCTGTCCTTAAGTCTACGTGTAGTCTTACCAATGTAGTATGCAGGGCATGTAATACATGTTGCCATGTATACCACATTGGTAGAATTACAAGTAGCTTGTATACGAAAATTATAAGTATGGTGTGTAGTTGTATGCATATATTTACTAGATTCCAAGACAGTAATCAAGTCAGAACAACAGGAGCAGTGATGGCATGGATATGTGCCAAAATAAGATAGAGAACAGATAGGTCTATCAAAAGACGGACTTGAAGGAGGGCTAAAATCTTTGTAACACAGCATACTTTTAAGACTTCTCATATTTCTAAAACTGAAAAATGGCTTATCGCCTAACAATTTCATAAGTTCAGGGGATGCCATTAGAATGGACCAATACTTATAGATTGTACGCTTTACAAGGGAGACCTTACATGCAAAACCAGTTACATATCTAAGCCTTTGTATATCAGAGCCTACAGCTGAATTTATTCTAGTATCAGAGCTTATATAATGTTGGTTCCTAAAATATGGGGCATATAATGAATCTCTATTAATGGACACATAATTCTTTATTTCATTTAATATACTTAATGCATAACCACAGTCAACAAAATCTTGAAAAGTATCATTTAACTGTTCACTAAAAATAGTATCATCTGTATTAAGTCTACTCACTCTGATAAATTGAGACTTAATCACACCTCGAAAAACGTGTGGGGCATGCATGATATCAGCATGTACATATCTACCCACATACGTTTCCTTCTTAAAAACAGAAGTGTTTAAGATTCCGTTTTTAGAAAAAATGCTAACATCTAGAAAGGAAGCCTCTTTACTGGTGATGGTCGATTTAAACTTTAAAAAAGGTGTTGTGTTATTCAAATATACAAGATATTGTTCTAAACTGTCCCTAGAACCATTCCAAATTAAAAAGCAGTCATCAACAAAACGCTGATAAAACACAATACGTGCATCAAAAAAGTTTTTACCATCATGCATATTATCCAATTCCCATTGATATAGTACAAGATTTGCATACGTATGGTTGACCTGCAAATACGGTTGTTGATTAAAGATGAACACATTATGACTAAGTACTAAATCCAATAGTTGACATAGGTTTTGGATAGAATTACATGTTAGCGTTTTATCAAGTCAAAAACTTTCTAATGGACTCCACACCATACAAATTAGGGATAACAGTGAACAAAGACACAATATCTAAGGTAACAAATAGAAAATCATCTAAGTTCCGTGGTTCGCTGTAATACCAATTCGATAATTTGTAAAGAAAATCACCAGTATCCTTAATAACATAATTGCATTTATCCAAAAAAGGAAACAGTTGTTTCTGAAGGTATACCGAAACAGGTTCGGTTACCCACCCATTGCCAGAGACAATAGGCCTCATAGGAGGGTCTAAAAGACACATGTATTTTTGGAAGCCCATATAGCTGAGGTGTGATAGGACATGGTACAGAAAAAAAGTGAAACAGTTCTAAGTTAATATTATTATTGAACTGCATGTCATATATAGATAAATTAACATCAGTAATATGCTTCTTAACATCAAATGAACTAATTTTTTTTAAAAGACAAATGGTCCATTAGTAGCTTCTCCATTGATAAATTGTAGCTAGCCCTATCCATAATTACAATAGTACCCCCCTTATCTGCCTGTTTAATAATAATTTCATTATTGCTTTTAAGATTCTGTAATGCAAGGTGTTGTTCATATGTTAAGTTATAGGTAAACTTCCTATCATGAGCATTTAATTGTTGTCTAAAATCAACTTCACACACATTAGAAAAAGCAGTAGTAATTGGTGTATTCACAGGTATAAACGTACTACGTTTTTTAAGAGTACTACTGAAATCAGTATTAGCATTGAACATTAATTTCAGATTTAGATTCCTCACAAACATTTTTAAGTCAGTAATAATACCAACTAGATCTAGTTTAGCCATAGGTATAAAACTCAAACCCTTCGAAAGAAGGGACACATGAAAATCATTTAAAACAAAAGATGAGAGGTTCAAAAAGCTTCTTACTGTTTGCGGACATTCTTGCCCTGCCTCAGAGGGCTCTCGTGCTTGCGTTTCAATGAGAGAGCCTCTTGCTTCATTGAAGATGGCTCCCTTTTGTTTAGAGAGTCCTGCACACGTTCCGGTTTCTCTAGTTGAAACCGTTTCTCTATAAAGTTTAAAGTAGACTGATGAGATTTCTTATTAGCTTGTTGAGCATCCAATATTAAACTCGGAGCAGTAGATGGAATATCCACAGCGGGCGCCATTACGGCGTCAGCATTAGCGTTGTTAGAAGGGGCGGTAGTACTAGCAGCTTCAGTAAAACTTAAAGTGACAGTATCCTTTTGCATGGAATTGGCGCCAACAGTCAGATTTGAATCAGAATGTTGAAAGACATCTAGCGCCCTGATGGAAGAGCCTGCAAAAGATTTTACAGTATGATTTTTATTATGTACTTCCGAAGATAATTCTCTTGGGTCATTCCTAGGCCAAGAGAAGATATGACCCAAACGGAAGTCATTAATATCTCGAGAGAGCTTTCTTTTTTTAACTAACTCGAGTTTATCATCCAGTTCACGAAATTTACTGAATAGATGATTGTACTTTATCGACATCTCTGTAAAACATGTAAGAGATTTAAGCTCTTCATCTAGTTTAATAATTTCAGTCTTCAACTCTTGTTCAACAGACATAAAATATTCATTCATTAGTGACATGTAGTCTAAGCTTAGCTTCAGGTTCATTTGCTGCCACCTTTTAAGTAACTCGGGATATACATTCCCATAGGATGGCATTTTCAAAATTCTTAGTCCACGAGGGACTATCCCCATTTTAAGATATGCAGAGAAGCTGAATCTCTGCCACTGAAAACGCTTATATGAACCAACTTTACGTTCAAGTAATGCAATTTTATAACTAAAAACATCAATGTCACCTTTAGAAGAATTGTCCAGGTTAACCTGCGTTCCATTTTCAGGAGCCATAACAGGAACAAAATCCAACAAGGGATTCACCTCTTGCATAAACAAAGACTGTAATGATTCCATGCTTCCAATAATAGGTAACAGGCTGCAAAAAAAGGCTACCAGATGAAGTTACTCAACAATCCAGCAGAGTAGTAGTTATGGGGAAAAAACAAACTGCAAACAAATCCAAAAATCACACAAGGAGAGCTGAGAACAAAACACTTTATGACGCAAAGCTTTCGGGAATAACCCTTTCTCAATACTGAATACAAACATGCATTAAGCAACTGCTTTTATACAAGCCAAAGAACATGTGACTGCAGCCAAAGTCACGTGACATATTCAAAAATACATTTCAGAAAAATAAATTTCAAAGAATATCAAAAAGATATATATACACATTTCATAGAAATACTTTCCTAAAAAATACTTTTCAGAATAATATGCATATGGATATACATTTCAAAAAAATTTTTTTGCAAAACAATGCAAAATATATACATACATATATACTCAATGAAAAGTTTCTTAAAAAGCCTATATAATTGTATATACATGTATAGACACACATATGTATTAAAACCTCACACATTTAAATACAAAAAATTTGCACATTAAAACTGTATAAAACAAATAAATCAGTAAATCAGTAGGATTCTCATTTCATACTGCGCTGTAAACCAACAAGGATAGATTTAATGCTGACTGTACTATTGATGCCAGGATGCCTATCAGCCCTTAAACGTACTATCCACTGATACTCCTTAGTTTCAAGGAAGTTGTTAGTATCATCACCTCTATTAGAAGGAACAACCGAATCTATGACTCAAAATTTAAATTTATGTCGGTCTCCCTGAGTCTCAATGTGTTTAAATAGAGCATTCTGAACACACTGCCTCCTGATTTCTTTTTTTGAAGTGTATACTCATATGCATATTATTCTGAAAAGTATTTTTTAGGAAAGTATTTCTATGAAATGTGTATATATATCTTTTTGATATTCTTTGAAATTTATTTTTCTGAAATGTATTTTTGAATATGTCACGTGACTTTGGCTGCAGTCACATGTTCTTTGGCTTGTATAAAAGCAGTTTCTTAATGCATGTTTTTATTCAGTATTGAGAAAGGGTTATTCCCGAAAGCTTTGCGTCATAAAGTGTTTTTGTTCTCAGCTCTCCTTGTGTGATTATAAGAAATAGCTCAGCCAATAAGAGGCCTCGCTCTATAGCATAGCGTGCCGAGTCGGAGCCGAGGGATTGGCTCCGAGCCCATCAGTATAGAATGTAGGCGAGATGGATCCCAAACATCTAAAGTTATGGTAAGTACATAACTAAAAGATATGAATAGAGACAGAGTAGGCAATAGAATGTGCAGCAATTTTTAGAAAATGGTAGGTTAGTTGGTCAGCAGAGGGGGAGCCAGTCTTAAGTTTACTTAGGAGAGATTTAATAGTGGAAGTGGGAACTGGTTGTAAGGAGAATGTATTGGGAAGAGTTTTGTTATGGGGTGATGGGAGAATTGAGTCAGAAGTACTATTTTGTGTATGTTGTGTACGTTGATGGATTGTTTTTATGAAATAATTGTTAAGGATGGTGGCAGTTTCAGTTGCAGTGTTGTGTGGAAAGTGGTTGGGAGTAGAAGAGTTGCCAGGCTGGAGCAGGTTGTTGATGGTAGTCCAGAATTTATTTGGATTTTTGTGTGGGCTACATTGGTTAGAGCAGAAAAAAGTTTTTTTTATCTTTGTTGACTAGTTTTCTGGTTGTGTTTCAGAGCTCTTTGTATGTTTGAAATAGGAGAGGGGATTTGTTTTTAACCCAGGCTTTCCAGGCATCATCTCTATTGTGCATGACTGAGTGGGTTTGTTTTTTAAGCCAGGGGGCAAAGTTCGATTTAATTCTGATTTTTCTACAAGGGGCAATTGAGTCAAGTGTGTTGAGGAAAATCTTATTGAATGATTCTACAGTCTCATTGAAAGGGAGGTGATATAGGAAGGATCATTTAATGCTGGAAAGTTTGGAGTTAAATGTATCTCTGTGGAAGTGGGAAAGGTTTTGACATACTCTGTATGTATGATCTTCAGTGTCTCTGTTGATTTCAGAGCATTTGACAAAATGTCATCCTCTTCCACTGCTATATGGAAAGCTTCACTTCACACATACACAGACGTCTTGTTTTGATTCACAGACTCCTACTCATATATGACCTCTAGAAATAACAATCCCTTTCAGAACTGTGTATTGTGGTTGGATTGGAGGCAATTAAATGAAACATTGCTCATCAAATTGCTTTTCTATGAAAACACATGTGAATTTGCCAAAAGATGGCAAGGCCCACTGCTATACATAGTACATAAAAGGCAGATAAGGTATCTTTCCCTTTTAAAAGCAAAGCTCTTTTTGAGCCTCCTAATTATGTACTCTGAGGATAAATGAAACAGTAAAACATCGAAAAGTAAACACAGAGTAGGATGTGGTGGACGAAATAGAAGGAGTGAGGGACAGTATCAGTAGCAGACAGTAAAATTTTACTGGTAGTAAGCCTGGCAGAACGTACAGGATTCACATACAGAAGGTTCACAGTAGGGTGCTTCTTGATGGCAAGAAAAAAATAGTGATATTGGTGATAATCCATTTGCCAGAAGGGAGAGTATAGTAAATCAAAATAGCTGAGTCTTTGCCTCCACAGGAGCTTTTGAATGCTTTTGATTTCCATCTATTGCACCCTGAAACATTTCACAAATGAAGTAGTAAACTTGCAAAGAAAATAGTGTTCTTATCACAGTAAGTAGAATTATTATTACATAAATATAAACATTGACATATAAACAGCAGAATTATTCAGTACAAAATATTCATTTTTTTGTCTTTTTACTTCCAGTACAAACCATCATGATTAGCTTCTTAGTCTTAACCCGAGTTTTGTAAATTACAATTAACATGTTAATGTTAACTTTGTAAATGTTTTGTAAACAACTTTCAGTACATTCACAGATGTTGGAGCTACAGCAGCATCATTATTCATCTAGTTGTGAGCTTTCCTCTGAGGCTAGACAGTTCTGTCAGTATTTCTTAGTTTCTGAGATATTTACACAAATATGAAATGTATGACAATTTGCAAAATTGTGAATCTCACTTAGTATTTGCCTAGCTGAACTACAGTCAGTGACGTCCATTATGTAGGCTTTAAGCTGACACTTTTTTAGTAGTGTTTCTGTTTCCTGAGCTTGGAAACTTCCCTAAGGAGCATATCTAAACAGTCCTACCTTGGTTTGTGATTTACTTTGGAGGTGACTGGTAAGAGAACTTTTATTTGAATTTATATTTTATTTGTTATAACTGTTTTTCAGTGTTTGTAGGTAGGAAGGGATAGCTTGTTAACAAGATTTAATTTGATTCATATGTTATTGTTTTACCTTTAATTTCACTGTTGGTTGTTAGAAAGGGATAGGTGTTAGACAGGCAAGCTGTAGCCATCCCAAGGGGGCTAGACAGCTATAAATTCACACAGACTGCAGAGAGGAAAATCCAGAGCATATCTAAATAATCCTACCTTAGTTTGTGATTTATTGATCTTTACTGTTAAAAAGAAGAGCGACTGCGAGCGATAGTGAGCAGAAACTACTGCACACAACATAAAGAGATTACAGCTTTTGTCTGACTTGCAGTACTTGTATGGTCAGAACAACTTTACTGTAATTACTTTAGTATTTAGTTGTATATTGCTTGTGTGATTTTTGTCATAGAAGTTGATTTAATTTCTCTTTGAATTCTGCGGTTACTGATTTTGATTATTCTTTTCTCTTACAATATTTTATTCGTTTGAAGCTGAATATGGATTCCTTAAATGAGTATGCAATTAATGATTTGCTAATGCACAAACATCTTGTACAGTATAATAAATGCTATGCATATTTAAAGGTAACAGCTGATATCACTGGTGATCTGTGTTGATTTGCTTACCATTGTTAGAAGTAAATCTAGACTTAGTGATGATGATGATTGCACTTTTGCAATTGGAATGGCTTGGAGAACTGTTGTTACATATATCAATAACTGGGCTGGTGAGATAAATAATGTTAGGCAAAGAACAAATAGAACAGAACACTTTTACAAATTATGTATCTGTTGTCTGTAAAGATCATTCAACCCCTATGAAACAAGACAATGCCCCTGACAACTTTGGAATTCTGGAGGCAAGTATTCAGCACTATGGGGATCCAAATTGTTTAGAAGGAAACAAAAAAAAAAAAAAGAAAGGAAGAAGTTCACAACAAATAACAAGGAAGATAAAGAAACTGATTAATGTCTGTAAAGTAAAGAGAATATGTACTAAAAAGGACACTGCTTTGTTATTTAATACACAGGTTACAGGCAATGAAAATATTTTTCTATCAGAAAACCTCCAGCCTACAGAAAAAGGCATCATTTTTTCCAAAAGAGAAGTGAGAAAAAAGATGCAAGGAACAGGTGAAAAGGAAGAAATCAAAACTGAACGTGGAAGGATTGAAGAACATTACTGAGAAAGACAGATGTTGATTACATGACTCAAGCTGTGGATTTACAATGTCAGCTGGATAAGAATTTAATACGCAACAAAAACAGTGGGATTAATAAGACTAATGGTGATGAAGATCTATACTTCATAATTGATAGAGCAGGTATTACTTGTTTTAGAAGTTGAAGATTCTTCAGACCTGGTAAGCAAATATATTCTTGTAATTGGAGATTCAATTATTAGAGGAACTGATACTTATGTTTGCAGAGAATATAATGACCATTGAATGGTGTTATGCTTCCCTTGAGCAAAAATAGAAGATGTGAGACAAGCCTTGTAACATCTTAATCTAAGGAAGTATGGATCTGATTTTATTTATTCATGTCGGTACAAATGATCTCATCCATGACTCTCTGACTATTAGTAGGGAACTGACAGCCCACTTAGATAGTCTGTCTTGTACTGGTGTTAGGACGTTGTTGTGTCTTTCGGCTTATCCCAGTTAGGGGTTGCCACAGCGGAACTCCGGTCCGCTAATGTTTGGTAGGGGATTTTTATGTGCCAAGTTACCAGCCCTGATGCACAACCTTTGATGAAGGCATGCCCATTCACGCATGCCTCCACACAGAAGACGCTCTAGCTGAGAATCGAATGCGACAATGTTTTACTGTGAGGCGACAACACTACCGCGGGATACTAGTGTTCGGACGTATTTTTCACAAGTCATCTATAAAATGGATAGTCAGGTCACCATGAATGAAAAGAGTTTTAGGTAAATAACTACATGGAAAAAATGTCCTGTTTTAAAAAATGGAAATGTATAGAGCATCCAAGCCTAGTTTTGGGCACACGTGTTCAGACAGGATGGTATGCATTTGTCAAGATCAGGGAAGATCATTTTTGCAGCAGATATTTTGCAAACATTGACAAACACTAGGCAGGGTTTTTGCCAGGTGGAAAATTTAACAGTTCACAGATAGCAACATTTGATGCATCTCTGATGGTTGTTAATGCTAGGAGCATTATAATAAAGTTTTTATTAGAAAATTTGCTATGTTCCCACAAGACTGATGTTGTTATTGTTTGTGAAACATGGTTAAAGAACAATGGCTGGAAACCAGTTCTGTCAGGGTAACAGACATTCTAACAAAAAAATCAGGTGGAGATGTTATGATAGGGATTAAAGATAGTTATGAGACCTGTGATTATTATGTGTTCAGTGAGAACACCAATACTATAGACTGTGTAATTGTGACTATAAAAACAACCCTGGAACATATAACAATTGTTGGAGTGTACAGACCACAAAAGCAAAGTGCAGATGACCTAGAGGAATTCATACATTTCTTGCATGAAACACAGGAGGGGAGAATAATATTAGCTGGGGACTTAAATTTATGAGAAACAGACTGGAGTAATATTAATTCAACATTATTGAGGAAATTATTCACAAAATATATTCAGGAACAACAATTGCTTCAAATTGTAAAAAAAAAAACTACCAGGAAATGGAACATGCTAGACATTGTTTGTGTTCCTAAAGAAATTACTGTAACTTTAAGTCAAGTTTTACCACCACTGATGTGCAGTGATCATGGGGTCATAAAGGTTAATATGTTCCTAGATAATTCTACCAAACTGAAATCTAAACCAATGCACAGAAGGTTAACTACAGATTATATGGAAGTAAAACAGTCACTATGTGAATGTAACTGGAGAGAGGTGTTCAGTGGAAAAAACTGCAGATGGAATGTGGAAAGTTTTGAAAGAGAAATTGTTTGAGTGCAAAACAAACAAAAAAAAATAATGTTTAACAACAGGATCTCGGCATACAACATCAGGGGATATATTTCCATAAGATTAAGATACCTGATTAAGATGAGAGACAAAACATATAAGAAATGGAAGGGAGGTTGAATTACAACTTTGAAAACTGAAATAAACAAGCTGGACAAACTGACAATCAAAAACAAAATTGGAGAAAATGTATATAAAGATATTGAGCATAATAGGAAACCTTTTTATAGATACATAAGATGTGGAAGGAATAAAGACATACAAACTGATAAACTGTGTGCAGATTCTAAAATATATTCTCAGTCACAACAGATTATAGATATATTTACAAAATCTTATGCAAAACAGTTTGGCTCCACAAATGGGGTGATAAGTTGTCATAGTGACATCCAGGTAATCTCAGATACTGGAATCAAATTAGATTATATTGAAAAAGAGCTGCACAAACTGGATACAAAGCACAGGGAGAGGAGGAATTGGTAACAATGACCTGAGAACATTTCAGCAAGAACTTACAATACCACTTACAATACCACTATATCTATTATTCACTAGGTTATATAAATATCAGGATGTTCCTCAAGATTGGAGACATGTGCTTATTAAAACTGTCTTTAAGCAAAAGGGAAGTAGACAAACCCAGAATCATATAGACCCTTAATTCTACTTTCATGTTGTGGAAAAATAATGGAGAAAGTAATATTGGATACATTTTTGTCAGAACTGGATAGTTTGGGACTTGAAACCATATATCAGCATGCATATGTTGAAAACAGATCTATTACCACCTGTAACATGATGTTCTATAACAATATGATAACATATATGAATGTAAAAAATTGTGCTGTGATGTAATTTATATAGATTTAACTTCAATATTTGACAGGGTCATACACAAAATCCTGATCAATAAATTAGAACAACTAGGTATTAATGTACTCTTGATAATATGGATAGCTGCATTGCTTACAAACAGGACATGGCAACTATTATACAGCAACTGGACAGGTGAAATTCTTGGTTACATTCTGGGTGTCCCACAGGGCTCTGTCCTAGGTCCTTATTTGTTTAAGATCACGTCTTTTAGATCTTTTTCATTTGTGGTGTTCTACATTCTATATGCAGATGACTTCAAATTGGGTAAAGTGATTATATGTGTTACAGATAAGGCATGTCTGCAAAATAACTTGACTAAATTGACCATTTGGGCACAGGAGTATAATATGCTGATAAATACAACAAAAACTAAGCATATGAGATTTGGGAGACATACATTGAAAGGTGAATATTTAATACAGTACACAGTGATTGAAACTGTAGACTCATTTAAGGACCTGGGTATATGGGTGGCTCCAGCTATGAGGTTTTCTAATCATATCAACCAATTGATTAATGATAGTTATAGAGCTGTAGGTTGTATGAAAAGATTTATAAAGTCTATGAAATCAAAAACGATGAAGTCATTGTTTGTTAATTACATTAGACCCAAACTTGAGTATGGAATAACAGTATGGAAACCCTATAACAAAACAAGCATAAGTAAACTGGAGAGAGTACAATGGAAATATACTAAGGGCATCCACCATGGATGTTAAAATCTTAAGTTATTATGAAAGACTAAAATATCGGAACTTGTACAGTGTCTCTTATAGATATCGAGATCTTATTCAGGTATATAGGGCATTTAGAGACAACTAACTTTGGGAACATTTGGGGTTATCAAAAAATACTAGAGAATCATCAGACAACCTATTTAGAAGATTCTGTAGGAACGAGACGTGTACTAATTAGTTCTCTGACAGAGTAGCTGATGCATGGAACAGACTACCAAATTACATTAAAACAAGTACTAATTTAGATATTTTTAAGAACAGCCTGGACACTTATAGGAACAAGTGTTTAGGTATAATGACAGGCTAGAAGGGCATTAATGCCCGAGTTTGAAATACTTGCATGTATGTATTCATGGAAGGATTAACACATCTAGTTCACTGAACAATAGGAATAAACAATATCATGATAAATAATGGGGAAAAGCAAATACAGGTCATTATGAACAACTTAAGATGGCAAAAATTGTAGTAACTCAGGTGATCACCTATTTAGCCCTGTCACTTGCATTTAAAGAATACAGGTTTTATTTTCAAAACTGTTAGATCAAATACCTCTGTACAGTAATTGCACAAAATAAATGGAATTCAGTTTTGTGATTACTTCATCCCACTCTTGAAGGTGTAAGATTACTTGTAACAGACTTATAACATATAATTAGAGCAAGACTACGTGGTATGTTTTCTAGGAAGCAAAAAAGCAGTGAAGAGTAGTGAATATTCTGTAAAATAAACACACAGACTAAGTGAATTTGTACTGTATCTTTATTTTGTTACTTTTTTAACTTGAGTTAAAACAATAAGTGAGAAGGTCACTGAAAAACCAATCGGTAAAAACAAAATGAAAACTCCAACAAAACTAGAACTTCCACTGAGTGACCTCCCAAACCTCTTGTATCAGAGGCACATGGGATATATGCAAATTACCCTTATGAACATCAGGTTTTTCAGCTAATGGGCATTCAGAATCGCCAAATAGCTGAAACACCTGATGTTCATAAGGGTCATTTGCATATATCCCATGTGCCTTTGTTAACTTGAGTTCTGAAAAGTTCTCAAACATTAGCGCAATATTTTCACTCCTTCCTATGTATGACTTAATGTGGCTTTATTTCTCCATTTACATCTGTATTCTTTTATCACATACCCTTTCATAGTGGTACACCTCATTCTGTATCTGCATGTACTTTGTAACTGCATCCTTACTACATTTGTTGTTATTTTGTCACAAGTAAGTAAAATGTGCGTTTGCCTCTATTATGACTGTGCAGTGAATGCTGTTCTCTTCTTTCTTCTTTTCACCTGTAAACAATATTGACTAATTTTTTACACTATATTTGTTGTTTACATTGTATTTGTACTGCTGTCATGCTAATGTGTTTTTTACACCCACAATTAGCATAGAATTGATTCATATGGATCAACCCTTTCTCCCTCTCAATGCTAGTCAATAAATCTAACTAAATAAATAAATAAACAAAGGTAATTTAAGCTTTTTGTAAACTCTGTGCATTTCATCTTTGTAATTAACTATCAGCGTTGGTAATGTTTGTGCCACAGGTTTTGGGTCGTGGCTGAAAGGGTCATTTGACCATCCCACCTAACTGGTTAACAAATATAAAACAAATAAATAAATAATAATAATAAAAAAAAAAAAAACATTATAAAAATCAAGAGATAATTTCAGACATGATGAAACTGGTTTAAATGTATTATCAAAAGAATGACATATGATAAAGCCATAAAATACTGTGATATGCAAGCAGACACCATAATAGTATAGAATGAAGACTCTTAGATAGTTCTAGTAATAGATGGAGCAATGGGGCTAATTAAAAAAAAAGAATTTTAAGGTAAATGTAAATCGGTTACAGCCACAGGTAACTCCATATGAACTACAAAATGAGGGAATTCTGAGTACAGAGGGGTTGTTGAGATTAAAATTCTTGGCAAACAACAAAGGGTTATAGGCAGTTACTAAGTTGGTAGTCCAGGGGAACCATTGAGGATCTCAACCTAAATTCCCAGTAGCCCTCAAGCACTGTCTGGTTAAGTGACTTGCTCAAGGTCACCCACTAGACAGCTGAGGGCTGAAGGAATCAAACCCTCTACTACAGGAACTACAGCTCACAGCATTAACCTCCTTAATGAACTGCTGGTCTAAAACTGAAGCAATGCTAATTTCATAATGTTTAATCTTGCCCTGAAATGGCACGAATTTCTCATCAGGATTTGGAGAATCTAAAAAGAAAAAAAAAAAGAATGAATTAAAATTGTTTTTTCTGAGAGAGAAAATTTGAAGTAAGACTACAGACAGAACTTGGCTGATTGGAGATGACTGGGGTGTAGAACTATAAAATATGTATAGTAAGTGGCAAGTTATCCTAATACCTACATAACAATGTACCTAATAAAATCTCAGTACATGGAAAGTGGGGACTTTTGGTTGACAGAAAAGCACTAAAGGTTCAGGCAGTGTTTTGTCTATAATATAAACAAAATGATTAAGAGAATGCATTAAAGTAAAGGTAAACTGTTGCTTTGATTGAAGTTGCCAATGAATAGTTGCATGCAAACAGCTCTTTATATCACGTAAAAGAAGGGAACAAAGGAAAGAAGGGATGATGCTTCAGAAAAGGAACCCCAAGATTTGTCTTTGGCTTCTAATTTACCTGTTCAGCTTGTGATGGAGAGGTTTGATAAAGGTGTGGGCCAAGCAGAAAGTTCCCTGGGCAGGCTGGACTTAATAATGTTGGAGTTTGCTGAATTTAACCATGTGGCATATCTCACTAAGGAGACATATGAGGTCTGACAGCAAAGGGATGGAAAATACTTTTCTTTGTGAGCTTGCATCAACTGCAGGATGTGACAATGGAGTTGTGGGACTCAGAACACTGGATAGCATACCTTTCAATCTCGTAGTGCAAGAAACCTATACAAAACCAAAAATAATTGGGGATCAAGTGCCTCAAAATAGGGACATGTTTTAAATATTGTTCTTAAAAACTTTGAAAGTTGCTAGAATAATAAGTTTTGAGTTAGCAAACATTTTCTGAGGGATATAAAGTCTGAAACTCAAATGTGTGTCATTATTTAGAGACTTCAAGTCCTCACTGATTTGCTAAAAAAAACAAATTTTATGAGGAACAAGACAAAAATATGAAGCAAAAATCTGGACATCTGAGAGGTTTGCTGGATAGTTACTACAGAATACCAAAATAAGGACCTGTAAGTGTAGTCCGTTGCCTCAAGGGATGGCAGAAGGCAAAACTTCCATTTCACAGGAATTTAGAGAACAAGATGATATCAGACATACTGGACAAGTATCCCTTTGGAGGACTATGGCTTGAAAGAAAGTACCAGGCTTTCCTACCCCAACACTTGAGAATTATGATGGCAAGATGTATTATTGCATGGTCTGAGACCTCCTCTTTAAAAGAAAAACACTGTGGTTCTCAGTTAAGATGAAATCTATAGAACATGACCTGTTGCTGTACAAACAAGACTACACCCATGCACTAGCAATAGAAGAGCTGCTTTTTTAACTCCAAGATTAGATTCAAATTTAAACATTTATATTTTGCACTCTTACTACCAGGAGATTTGTAACTTTTACAGAGTCAGAAGAGACTCTTGAAAGACTCAAAGAGTCTCTTTCCAAACTTCCTGACCTACAAGCAGGCAGTCTTCAGGAAAAAAAATCAAATACTTGAGAAGAGGTTGCCCAAAAACAAAGAATGCACCTTCTCCTTATAACTTGATGGGATAACTTTTTCTTTTATGTCTGAGAGGTCAGATAGAATTAAGGTTACCTTTCTGGTTAGACTGGACTTTTGGTTAATAAGATTTACTGTGTTATGCTGTTTCTATTGGTACTGCAATCTTTTAGTTGCTTTTTCTTCAGGACTCAAGGTAAAACTGTGTATGAACATGATTTGTAAAATTATGAGAAATTTATAAGGAGTTAGATTGCTGACATGATCTTTGGTTCACAAAATGCCTTTGGGGGTTGAGCTTTGTCATACTCTGCATGATGGAAATACATTACTATATAATTTTTCTCCCTTTTTGCAGCTCCAAAAGTTACAGTGAGGGCATCGGTATGTACTCTTTAATATAGGAAGCTGTTTTTTTGTGCAGGTTTGCTTTAGTGAAGAATAGAAGGCTCATTGATCTGGCCTTATGTAACCTGCTTCAGTTATTAATAGGAATTACACAAACATTTTGCAATTTTAATAGATAGATAAAGGTGTCAGAGACCTTTGTTGAAGTATCACATGTAATATTTAACAATGGAGCTGATTCATGACAGCTGAGGTTAGATAGACCTAACCTTGGATTCAAAAAGGCTTTGTGCAATGCAGAAGCCTTATCTCAGAAGGTTTTTACATTCTGATAAGTCTTTCATATTCAGAGATTGCTCTACAACTATGATTTTCCCCTCATGAAGTCTGTAGCACTGTGATCTCTCTGGGGAACTAGCATTATAGTGTAACAATCCAGTGGAGTGGTGAATGCCAATTGGCCATGTAGTCTTCCTTGGAAATATCCAAGGAACCCAATTAACTCAGTAGAGTAAGTTAATTTTTTACTCTAGGAGGAAAAAGTGAATGACATCTTTTGACGGCTTTCACATATTCACTCCTATGAGAGCACTTCCAGTAAAGATAATTACAGTGGATCCTTTGGTATTTTTGTCCGTGTGTGTGTGTGTGTGTGTGTGTGTGTGTGTGTGTGTGTGTGTGTGTGTGTGTGTGTGTGTGTGTGTGTGTGTGTAGGTAATTGTTTCATCTAGTTTGTGCGAATGTGTACAAACTCGTTTAAGGATGCTTGGATATGTGGTATGTCTGGGAGTGTGTGTGTATCTGTACGGGTATGACAATGTGTGTGTGTGTGTGTGTGTGTGTGTGTGTGTGTGTGTGTGTGTGTGTGTGTGTGTGTGTGTGTGTGTGTGTGTGTGTGTGTGGTATATATATCCAACCATGGTGCATGGGATTTTTAGGGAGAACACTATCATTGTGAGGTCTGGCAGTGCAGTGTTTGCTTTAGGGGTTTGGCTATGAACAGTTGATGAGGTGTTCTCTGTGTGGCTTTATCATGTCTCTGAGTCAGAGATTCTTTACATAGAATTAATTAACCAACCAGCATTGACCAGTTAGCTCAGACACAAAATATTTCTGAATTCTAGCCACTGATGTATTACAAATGGGTAACTGCTTTATAAACACTGTTATAGATCAAGTGAAGATCAATTTTGTCACTAAAAAATTGAACATTGCTTAAATAATTCTGATTTAAAAGTAGACTATAAACAAAGATGTTCAGACTACAAACCTATCAATCCATTGTGGCCAAATTAACAGGAAGCTGTATTACATGTTTGTTATAGCCTAATATGGCCTTCTTAGGAATAGAGGATACAGACAGCTTTTTCAATAAATATATATATATATATATATATATATATATATTTATATATATATATATATATATATATATATATATATATATATATATATATATATATATATATATATATATATATATATATATATATATATATAGGTATGTTTTAATTTGTTAGCTGGATAAGAGAACTAGTCGTCATGGACCAGTATTATGAACACAGCTTCCATGATTGTTACCAAATATAAACTTCCACACTCAAAATTTTAGAAAACATCATTTGGCACAAAAAAGGAGCTTTATTAGAAACCTGGAAGAATGTGTAAAAAACAAAAATGAACTAGCACCTTAGCATATTTCTTCATGGTTCAAAAGTTTTAAGCACAGTAAAGTCCTTAAGTAGTTCATCAATTTGAACATTACTAAATAGAACAATAGAACAATACAATGTACCAGAATGCATATGAATTTAAATGAAAACATAAAGCAAAAATAATTTGTTGAAACAAATGAGTCCACAAAATAACAATAATTATAGTAATAATAAAAACAATAAGCCAGTTGAATACAAAAATACACATAGCCTAACGTCTATGAAATGAGGTTCTAATGCTGTTATATTAAATATTTCATAAGTAATTCATTATTAAAGCCCTTTGGTTGCAAAGTATAATAAGTGGGGGGAAAAAAAACAAGCCTCCTTCTGTAATCACATATCAGAAGGATCTAAATATAAATCAGAACATGTCAACACCCACATTATAAAGAACCTCAATAAATCCAAATCACTGTCATGATATTTGAAAAAATGTGACTCTACAGGGCTGGTAGGAGAATTATTTTGACATCATGGATGTGTGCACGTGTCTCATCTTAATTTGATGTATAGTCTTACCGATATAAACTTATTACAAGGGCAAAGTAACCCATAAATCACCATTTTTTGATAATTAAGCTTCCCATTAATGATGTGTGTACTTCCCCGATCCATGTAACTACAAGCAATCCCTTATACTGAGACTCCAAAACCTCACTACCCATATGTGTGTATACAACTCTACTTGCTATGCTAGGTGAATTTGTATATGAAATACTCAATTTCAAATTCTTATATATATCCCATACGATGTAATAATATACCAATGTTTCCTCAAGATACGTAATACGCCTTCAACAAATACAGCATAGCCTTTTCACTCATGACCCAGACCACAAGGAAATGGGTAGCTGTAATGTGTGGACTTTTTAGTTGATCAACATGAATCCTCACTAAAAGAATATAGAGCATAAGTAATATGTCCAATGCAGACTGCCTCGAGGCCTTATTCCTGTATTCTGTCTCCTACAGGCTGTTGAGGGGAGATTTACTCCTGGCATACAAGACATTGTCAGACCACACCCTGATGGACCTCCTTGATGTCAACAAAACAAACAACATCAGAATTACCCATTCTAAAGACTTAAACTTTGCCTGTGATATAAATAGGATCTTCTGCAGAGACAGGTATGTATCCCTCAGACTACCCCGTCTCTGGAACAGGCTCCCCATCCATGTGAACAGAGTTTCTCCCTAAACCAATTCAAGTGCAACTTAGACAACTGGGTGGGGAACAGGAAATTCATTCCTGGTTTGGCATCTATGTCTCTAATGGACACAGGCAGCCTGCAAATGGTTCATCTCCTAGATCCCTGCTGTACATATTTCACCTCCCAATCCCCTGCTTACACTTATCAAGGGTAGCAGAACTTGTCAGAGATTGGGATGCATGTGTAGGCTTAAAAAGGCCTTTGTGGTCATTCGCCTAGTAAATGCCTATGAACTTATGAATGTGTTTTTGAGAGGTAGAGGAAACCCCACACACACATACATGGGGAGAATGTGAACATCTTCACACAGATGCTGACAGGAGATGAAGAGTGAGCTCCAAACCCTTCAGCAGAGATCTTAACCACTGACAGCCCTTGCTTCCCCTAGTGTAGGCAGCTCCACTGCCTTTAGCTTTCTAGCAGACACAGCTGGAGGAACTGATGCACTCAGGCAAATGCTTTATATGTAGCCTTTAGGAAAACATTTGAATGGCTCGGTAATGCCATATTAGTTGAGACATTGCTGGCCATAGATATAAATAAATATGTAGCAGACAAAATGCATGAATGGCTACTTGATAAACAGTGATATATGACGTTAGGGCCTACTGTTTTAACAGACTTGATGCAGAGAAAAGAATATCTCTGGGATGAGTACTGGGGCTTCATTTGTTATTGCTTTACACTCATGTCATTCCTTTACTTAATGATGCCACAGCAGACAGTTTAAAGCTGTATAAAATATTCTACAGTCATCAGGTTTTGGTGATACTGCAGTCAAATTTAAATCAAACAGCTCTGCAGTCATACATAATAATGTTTTCATAGAAATTAATAAAGTTAATACATTTTGGAAAGATAAAGTATGGGCACATGTATACTGCAGGTAGTGAAAGGCACACATGATCTCAGTAACTTTAATTATAAACAGAATGTTTGAGACAGGGCAGTAATTATGAAAAAGTTGTCAGGGACTAAATTATGCTTCTTGAAGAATGGGGTATCCAAGCTCACCTTTGCCACAAATGTAAAACCTCAGTATTTAAAGACACAGAGACTATTTGATAAATTGCTTTGACAACTCATCAAGACAGGTGAAAACCAGTCTTTATTGGGTTTGAATTCAGGCTGTAAATGACAGATCACATAGATGAAGTTAAAGAAACTAGTTCAGAGTAGTCAATCATCTGAAAAACAAAAAGGTCCAAGTCAGAGACACCACACAATTACTGAAAATACCCATTGAACTTACCTTGGTAGATGGTACTGCCCACATTGATGTCAGCCTTGCTGCAAAGAATCTAGAGGCTACCTTACATTCTTCAAAGGAAAGAGCTTTACAGGTAGAAGGACAAGCCAGATTTCTCAGCCTGTCAGTCACCTAAAACAGCATAGCTGGTCGATTATATAAGTAGAGATCTCTGTAGTTTGGAATGATGTCTTTTTGTGGGAGATCTTGTTCAGATAAACAACACAGTGTTCATCAAGCCTAAAGTTAATATCAAAGTAGTCAGTGTGACTCCATTTACCCCCAGTCCATTGTTTCTTCAAAGCCTGCCTTGACATAGGATCCGACAAGCAAGTCTGTAAAGGAAACTACAGCTGTATTGCAAACTACAAGTATTTCATCAGGGCCACCTGCACTGGAGACCAAAAGCAACTGCAGGAAGGGTAAAAAGTACAGTTGTGTACACTTACCATAAATGTAGATGTTCGAGTGTATTCACTGTTGCAGTCCTAACAAAGGGTTATCTGGATCCGAGGATGTAGAATGTTTCCCCCTTCCTGAACCAAAAGATCTAGCGTCAGGGGAAGATGCCAAAGAGGAAGATGGGAGAGCCTGCAAAACAACGGATACCAATGCTGTCTGGGCCAGTCCGGAGTTATGAGAATAGTCCTTGGATCCTCATCCCTGATCTTCAATAATACTCTGGGAAGAAGAGGAAGAGGAGGGAAGGCGTACATTGATAGCAATGTCCAAGGGAAGGACAGAGCATCCACTTTCCAGGCCCTGCTGTGCTGTTGTTTGGCACAAAAGAGAGTTAGCAGATGGTTGTCTGGGGATGAGAAAAGATCCACCTTAGGAGTGCCCCAATGTTGAATGATGCTGTAAAAGACTGCTCTGTTCAGCTGCCACTCGTCAGGATCCAGGGTTTGCCTGCTCAACTGGTCTGCCAAAACATTGAGCCTTCCTGGAAGAAACTGAGCTAGGAGATGCAGGTCCAGGGATGCTGAAACGGACCAAAGATTCATGCTTTGCCTGCACAGGGGGTAAGAGTGAGTCCCTCCCTGCTGGTTGCTGTACCACATGGCCATGGTGTTGTCTGTCCTGACAAGCAGGGTCCCTAGAGAAAGAAGATGATTGAAAGCCAGTAAGGCCTGCTGAACTGCAATCAACTCTTTTAGATTTATGTGCAGGTGCTTCTGCTGGGCATTACAACATCCCTGTATGCATCTGCCATCCAGGTGTGCTCCTCAGGCATAGTCCGATGCATTTGTAGTCAGAACTTGAGTGGCAAGAGGTGTCCGAAAAGGCATGCCTTTGTTTTGTAGACAGGCTGTTGCCCACCATAGGAACTCTGTCTGCAGAGATGGAAGCAGATGAATCATCATATCCAGGTCCTCTGAGTGTTGACACCAAATGTTCTTGAGATACCATTGCAATTTCCTCATATGCAGTCTTGCATATGGAATCATGGGAATACAAGATGCCATGAATTCCAGAGCTTACAGGTACTTCTTTGCAGGGAGCTGGGACAGGTTTGTCAAGTCCTTGAAGTAAACTGAAAGAGTTGTCTGCTTCTCCTGGGTGAGATATGTCATCTGGGTGGCTGTGTTCAGACTCACTGCCAGGAATGTTATCTCCTTGGATGGTACCATTTTCAATTTTTCCACATTAAGAGGGTAACCCAGGGAAGAGAGAAGAGTCTTTACGAATTCCAGATCCTTTAATAGCTGTTCCTGAGAACTTGCTTGAATGAGACAGTCGTCCAAGTATGGGTAAATCTGAATTTTCGTCTGCCTGCAAAAAGCAATGACTGGGGCCAGACACTTTGTGAAGACTCTGGGAGCAGTAGATAAGCCAAAGTGCAGCACAGAGAATTGGTAATGTTGCTCGTCCACTCTGAAACGAAGGTACTGCCTGCAACTTTCCCTGATAGGAATATGCAGATAAGCCTCTTTGAGATCCAAGGTTACCAGCCAGGAATAATTTTCTAGAAGTGGTAGCAGCTGATGCAGAGTGAGCATTTTGAACTTTGGAATTACTAGAAAAAAGTTCAGAATGGAAAGATCCAGGATAGGATGCCAAGTGCCTTCTTTTTTTGGAACTAGGAGAAGCCTGGAAAAAAAGCCCTGGCCATCTGCTGAGCAGGAACTGATTCTATTGCTCCCAGATAAGACAGAGACAAAATTTGTTTTTCTGTTTCTGCCCTTTGTTTTGGAGGAACGTCCAGGAATCCCTTGGGAGCTGGAAAGGTGCGGAATTAAAACTTGTGCCCTAAGGACACCGTTCTGAGCACCCATTTGTCATCTGTGATAGTGGCCCAGGCATCTGCGAAAAGAGCCAACCTTCCCCCTAAAGGACTCTCCCAGCAAGCAAGAACAGGCAGAAGTTGTAAAAAGTCATTAAGAGTGTTTTGACTGAGATGTAGGCTTGGAGCGTCCCCTTTAGAAATGGAAGCCTGCCAACGCCTAGACCTTTGAGGGGTATCCCCCTGCCCCCTAGAAGATTTGTAACCTGTAGTCCTGGAACGGTTCTGTCTGCTTCTGTCAGGAAAGGTCTAACTGTTGGAAGGGTAATTTCTGCTAATGTGAGGGGGTTGAACTTGCAGAAAATCTTTAACAGTTTGCATGGACTTGGCCTTATCCTCCATCTTCTTCAGTACCTCCTCTGCTTTGTTGCCAAAAAGACTGTCTTTATGCAAAGGTACATGTAAAAGCTTAGCCTTGACAGGTTCTGGAAGAGGCTGTTCTGTGAGCCAAGCGTGCCTTCTAATAACAGATCCAGTAGCCGTAGCCGTGCTGGAGGCCTCATGGATGTCAAAACCACAATACAAAGAATGCTTATTGACCAGACTGGCTGAATTCAGTAAATCCTGCATGTCTTTACTGTCTGCCAAAATAAGTACACTTGCTATCCTAGACTTAATAGCCTCCAAAGTGTGCTGCTGGTACATCAGCATATGAAATAGACAATTGGTAGCCCTAATAGCTAGGGTGGCAGAGGTGTAAACCTTCTTGCCCCACCTATCTAGGTTCCTAGACTCCCTGTCAGAGGGAACAGGATTCCTGGTAACAGTGGCCTTAACTCCTTTAGGGCCCTGAGAAATAACCTCTGGATCTGCTAATGGATTCATGAAAAGAAACAGATGAGAATCAGGGACTCTGTAGTACCTGTCAGGTTTCCTGGGAGCAGAAGGAACCAAATTTGGAGACAAGGAATTTTCCAGAAAAATATCATCAACAACTTCCAGCTCAGGGGTAATAGCAAGAGGCCTATGCTGAGGTAAATCCAGAAACTCCCTAATCCGTTTCTTGGATTGGGGATAATCCTGACTTTCTCATTTAAAATGTTCTCTGAGGGTATTTAAAGTATCACCAAAAGAGAAGTCCTCTGGAGGAGAGGTCGAAGGGATGGACTCCTCTGCATCTGAATCCTCAAAAGGAGAAAAAGCCTGAGAAAATTCCTCTTCATCAGCAGAAATGCTGGAAGAATCAGAACCTGAGCAGGACAAAACCTCAGGAGAGGAGAAACATCCCTACTCCTTTTAGAAGGAGGAGGCTGAGAACCCCTAATAAGAGTCAACAAATCATTAGCCATTTTAACCATTTGGAATTGAAGTGAATGAGAAGAAGCTGGAGCCTGCCTTTTCACAGGCTTACGAATGGAAAATTTACCTGCCAGCCTGAACGATTTGGGAGGCCTGGCAACCGCCAAAGTTGCAGCAGAGGTTGAAGGAAGAAGTTTGCTGTCAAAATGCAAAACGGAGGCCTCGGACACCAGAGTCATCTTAGCCACTCTGGCTCCAGCAGAAGATGCGACTGGCGACAGGTCGGAAGGCAAAACGGAGTCTGAAGGCCTAAGGAACTCAGACTCAATCAAGGCCTGTGCTTGTACATCAGTGGACTGCAGGGAATGCAAAGGCGTCTCACTGGCTACCGCCTGACTAAAGACCAACTTAACCTCATCCGAGGACTTAGCTTTCTGAGGCCTGTCGTGTTCCTTATCCTTACGTTTCTTCAGAACATCCGAAGCCTGAAGACCGGTGGACGTCATACCAATGAACTTAGGCCAAACTCCAAAATGCCTAGCCAAAATCTTAGCCCGATGATGGATAGTACGCGGATTAAAGGAGGCACCGAGATTACACTTGGGAACGTTGTGGTCAAGGCCTAAACAAATAATGCAATAGGAATGAAAATCTCTATGGGCAATCTGCTTTCCACAGGTAAGGCAATTATTAACTTTTTCTGACATTCGTTAAGGCAAGAAAAGAAGATCCCCAATGGGGTACTTAGCTGTGGTAGACTTCAACTCTTGTAGCTGGAAACCAACAAAGGTAAACTGACGACCGACACTCGTGCATGAAAAGCTTCTGCTTCAGGCTCCTCGGCAAAGAAAACTGAGGAAGTGATGTTGTCTGCCTCCTTTTGTATCGGACGCCCTCACGTCCTTTACAACCGACAGCATTTTTACTTACCTTTGGCATTCTGGCCGACTGAGGGCTACCGGGAGCCGGATAACCCTTTGTTAGGACTGCAGCAGTGAAACACAATGAACATCAAACAGTTCTCTAGTTACAGCATGCAAACTCATTATTCTGTCTCTTCAGAACTGAGGTGGGCTGTGAGGGGGACAAAATAACTGAATAGTTTAAATCTGAACAAAGTGATGGTCTGATCACGAGACAGATTCCACTGTCAAGTCAGTGAAAGACTTACCAAGTTAGGACACCAAGTCCAGGGTATGTCAAAAACAATGGGCAGCAGAGGTAATTACACAGGCAAAGCCAAAACCTTTCATTATTGAAAAACATTATTGTAGTAAGACTCATCTTTAACCCAGATATTGAAGTTACCCACAACTAACCAGTTTGAGAACAACAAGACTGGGTCAGTGAGGATGTCTGTGAACCTTTGTGTGAAGCTTCTCAGATTCTTGGTGAATGGTGAGTGGAGAAACAACCCGCAGCTTGCTCCTTCACCCAAACCAGACCTTAGACAATTTCAGTGGAGGAAGACAACAAACTGAGACACCCGATATCGATCTTACCAGTTTGTAGACATTACACCACAGAAAGCCCGGGGAGGTAGATAAGGGTTGAACTTTTTTTCAGTCATATATTTATTTTGCATGATATTTTTCTGTTTCTGTTTTTGTGTTCCTGTCTTCCTCCATTGGCAATTTTTTTTTTGCTGCATATAGCACTGTGCAGTATATGCAATGTAACTACCATATTCCTCCTCCTCCTGTGCATGGCATTGCAGCTGAGTGCTGTCCCTATGTGCTGTCCACTAGCCATTTACAGACAGCTGTATTTGAGCAACCTAATAACAATCCACAGTACTAATTATAATTTAATTACATCTGTGTCATTGGCACTGCAATCATGACCAACAGCTGTGCATCAGCAGGCTGGTTTTATTTGGGGTAGGACTTAAACTGGACAGCAAAGGGATGCAGCAGTTAATGTTGTCACCTCACAGCAAGACGTTCTCTGTTTCGGTTCTTGGATGGGGTGCCTTCTGTTCGGAGTCTGCATATCCTCCTTGCATTCGTGTGAGTTTCCTCCTGGTGCTTCGGTTTCCTCCCACATTACAAAAGATATGTGCCTGGAGCATTTCTCCCTGGGCCTCTGCTGAAAATTAGTTGGTTCCAAGTTGGCCTTTCCTGGTAAATGAATGTTAAATAAAAATAAATAGATAATATCTGGATCATGTAATGAGCTGTTACTGTGTCTTCATTGTCTGGATTTAAATGAGATTACTTGCTATTACTATTATTAAAAGGGACATTCAGTTGGATGACTGTACAGAATTCCACTGGCAACCTCTCATATGTTGGTGGTGACAGTGTAGTTGTTACAGTATTTGTATTGTACAGTATTAGGGGTCATTTCAGGGCCACTTCAGACACTGCTGTAGGACTTGACTGAGTGAACCTGCCTGTGCCTTTATCTGGGATGTCTTTCAGTTAGTGTCTTTGTAGACATCATGCATGCAGTTATTCTTATTGCTCCTTATTTAAGGAGAACATCATTAAAGCCCCAGATATTGCTAACTGCAGACTAATCCTTGGCAATCATGTTTTAGAGTTGTTAAAAAGGTTTTCGTGTGATCATCATCATCATCAACCGCCTTTTTCCCATTTTCTACATGGGGTTGGGGTATCGCGTCAGTGGTTGCCATTTCTCTCAATTCAGTGGCACTTTCCTGCCTTCTTTGACTGTCATACTTAACTGCTGCCGGTCTTTTCTCACACAATCCATCCACCTCTTTGTTGGACACCCTAGTTTCCTCTTTTCTTCCTGTCTGTTTCAAATCTTTTTCACCAGATTGTCTTCTGCTTTCCTGCACATGTCCGAACTACCATAATCTGTTCTCTTTGACCTACTCTGTAATTAGAGCTACTTTACCTTCTGCTCTGATGTCCTTATTTCTTCAACTGTCTCACAGTGTGCATCCTACCCACCTACTTCAGGCACTTCATCTCCTTCACCTGTAGCTTCTTTAACTGCTCTCCTTTACTGCCCAGGTTTCTGTACAATACAGCAGTACTGGTTGCACCACTGTTTTGTGCACCTTACTTTTCAGATTTTTTGGCATTCTTCTGTCATACACTACACCAGACAATGTACTAGTTGGCTGCATCTCCTCTGATTCTAGCTTTGACCACCTCATTCAGACTTCCCTTCTCCTCAGCCAGCCCTCCCAGATACTTGAAGCTGTTAACCTGTTTCACCGTTTTCCCTTCTATATGGTGATAAAACTGAAAAATAAAAATACATTTCATAGTCTCTTGGAATATAACACTCAGTCTTCAGAAATGTTGCAATGTAAGACCCTCTTACTAGGTGCTATAATATGCTAATAGGAAGAGATAACTGAAATAGTTATTCTTGACCGTCTTTGATTTCTTATTATTATATTTGTAGTCATTATTTTAAATAACCATTTAATGCCATGAGTACAATCAAGTCCCTTTTATAGAGGAGATCTGGGAGAACAAAGAAGTGACATCACTTGCTTATGGTCACACATGATGCAACCTGGAGGTGATGGCATCTAAAACCAGATCTCTACCTTACAAACACATTAACCATCGGACTAAATAGAGGATGGTGGAATTCCAGATGTGCATTTCCAGATAAATACTTTGAAATAACCCAGGCATACTAATAGAAAAATATTTACAAATGTGTAACAGTCTTGTTGTGCATTTAAGAATTTGGCAAGTAATGCATTCCACACGTAACTATAAAACTCTGATTTAATAACAACTACAACTTGGTCTGTGCTTTTTCAGTTCACCATCAGGAAATGCATTTATATCACATACCATTAGAAGAGGTTAACTTGTACGAAATCAGATGAATGATAACACTTGTGCTACCCTTTCACAAGATTGTACATCTCATTTGATTTTGCTGTCAGAAAACTCAGTCAGCCAAACATAACAAGCAAAAACAGATAGATAAATAAATACATATGTACATAAGTACATTAAATAAATAAAATCTTCCAGTGTTTGAAGAT
Organism: Protopterus annectens; assembly: GCF_019279795.1. Lineage (NCBI taxonomy): Eukaryota > Metazoa > Chordata > Ceratodontiformes > Protopteridae > Protopterus > Protopterus annectens. Next base: position 808,234,373 of record NC_056750.1, on the reverse strand, counting down.
CATTGGAATGTCTCAAACTGGAGTATTTGCCACTGTTTAATTCTGTTATGCAGACTGCCAGGTAATGTGGATTGTATCTAAAAGCAGGATTCAGAAAGGTGATTGAGAGATTAAAACCTCAGAAACTTTGTGTTGTGGAGTGCTACGAGGACTAGCTTTCTCTCTTTTGTTGTTTACTATGTATATGCTGCCAGTTTAAAATATATAAGAAGGTGTTGCTTTGATTATTGCTAGTTTTTGCTTCAAACTACTAATATTTCCTAGAAAGTTTCTAAAATTTAGATGCAGTAAAATGAGAGTTTTGAAACTTTATTTAACAGCCTGTGAGACATTACTCTAGCAGGGTAAGCTTATTTAAGGCTTCAAAAAAACTATACCAACAGCAAGCATAGGCTTCTGTTATAAGAGAGCCCAAGTGTATGTGTGATGGTGACAGAATTTATTTGTTATATGGGAAGTATACAACATGATGGGGAGCAGGAAAACATAAGCCCTAGCTGAAATGGTATAGTCAGTCATAAAAGTGCCTAGGGAATGACCGAGCCTCATGAGTCTTTGATAGCAACGGCCATGATATTATACATGATATTGTACTCATGGTTTTTTGGGTGTTCTGTTTTTCTCTGCAATGTCTCACCACATTTTTTGTGTGTTTTCCAACCACTTGGTAATATTAGATAATGTGCAGTGGTAGATATCCCCTTTTCATATATATGCACCCATTCTTTCAGAATTCCAAATTCACTAAGAGTTTTGCTTGTATGCCCCACAGTTTGGATACTGTTGGGGCAGAATGGTAGTATATCTGCCTCCAAACCTGAAAGTTGTAGTGTCTGAACTCTTGTGGATTGAGGACATTCCTCAAACTCTGGCATCTGAGTGCAGCATGTAATGCTACATTGATGTGCTGTGTTATTATTTAGGTAAGGCATTAAACAGAATATTCTTCTTGTGCTGTTGGTTGTAAGGTCAGACTAAAAGAAACTAACGGCATTAGTTACAGAAAGGGAAGAATAAAGTCGTCATTGTCTAAATCAGCAGCTCTTTTTCATGAAATAAGTATATGCAATTTGAAGTGTGTGTGTGTGTGTGTGGGTGGGGGGGGCATGAGTGCACACATTGACTGATGCTACACATGCAATAATTTCACTACTTATCTTAACAATCCTTGCAAACCAACTTGAGGTATAATCTATAAGAATACAACATTTTCTTCATCCAAACATCATTCCAAACGTTCTGTCAAATACCACTGTGACATCCCCATGCAAGGCCAGTAATCAAGGAGCCAGAATCCTCACCACTGACACTGGAGCGGGACGTGCACTTGGAATACAAATGGTACACTTAGCATTTCCAGATGCAGACCTCTCTGCGTTAAGTACAACTTCCCTTAAGAGCACACAGGGAACACACACAGCCCAGGGTCTGGATGTCTATATGTCTGTCTCCCTTCAGGTCCCCAATAAGACTCCCCACTGGTGTAGCTGTAGGGTTAGGTCCAAAGCCAAGTGTCCAAGCCACGTCCTCAAGTACCTTCTCTGTGAATCCAGTGCTTTGTGTCCCTGCCCCAAGTAGCAGACACACACACACACACACACACACCCACACTCTTTAAGATTTAATTTTCTTTCACACACATACACACACACAGAGACACACCTGGGAAAGGCTGGCACAGATTACCCCCTCTTCCAGATCTGCCCAGACTATAAGGTAGATTCACTGCCACCAATCCATTACCATAAAGCTCTTACAAAGGGTATCTAATTATATGGCACAATATTAATACTAATACAAATTATAGTAGTTGACCAAGGCAGCTAAGCCTTCTGGAGTGGCTTACACAGTGTCACGAAATAAATATAAGTGCTTTCAAAGGTTAGATACTTTCTACAAGGACCAGCCACAATAAAAGTTTTAAATATATTTAATAATAAGTAACAAAAGAACATGAAAATATGACAGTAAACCAGAGTTCAGATTACACAAAGTATTGAAAAGAACATTGATGGACAGACTCAGACAACTAAAGGAAAAACAATATTTGAACTAAGCTTCACTATATTCCTGACTAATCTAAAATAATTACTGTTCCCTAGTTAAGTTACTTAATACCACAAGGCAAGATGATGTGGATGAGGGTCTTTCTAGTCAGGTTCCCCAAAATAGAATACTCTGAGATTTCTCTTTGTAATATATAAAATATAATTTCCAAGAGGGCTGGCAGAATGACCTCATCTGGTCACCTGATTCTAGGTTCTCACAGTATTCCCTTTTGACGCTGAGACAGGAATTTACACATCTAAATATTTATGGCAGTGCTTGAGGCTTCCCCTCTTTTTACTGAGCTAATGAATAAAGGCCTTTTTCCCAGACCTAGCATCTCTGGTCCTATTCAGCACTGTGGGATACCATTTTAATGGTTTAACAGCTCATTTACATTTCCCTTATTTTTCTTAAAGCAAGCTAGCTGGTTAAACGTTGCTGTCCCACTATACACTTTTAAAACATATACATTTAATTCAATTACAATAATACATGTACATTTCTTTTCATTTCAGCAGGGTGCACTGTTGATACATTTTAACACAAGCAAACCTCACAAATACATTTTCAGCATAAGCATCTGTACAAATCAGTTTGATATACAAATGACATACAGTTCTAAAACACCTGCAGCACAAGCATCTTGTATAAATCAGTTTGATATTCAAAGGACATATCATTCTTTACAAAACTCCAGCTGGCTACGCTGGCACCATATCATCACAACCACTTCCAATGTTAGCCTAGTTTTAATGTCTTCACAGTGTTTAGATTCTCTTAGTGGAACTGTGATGGGTGCTTTTCTTAATGCTGACATCACCTTAGTTAGAAGAGTCATTTGTCTTCTGTATCTGATAACGTGCTAGGTTTTAGCAGTAAATCAAATATTTGTGGTTTTCACTGGAATTATATACAGAAAGTAATAGCAGACCCAGTGCAGGAAAAAAAAACATGATGCATTCAGTTTTCGGGGGTAGTACAACCTGATGCTCAACTTGCTTATCTTCCTGTGGTGTTAAATTATGTGATGGAAGGATTAGCCCTGAAGGTCTATTGAGGGATTGCTCAAAGCCATAGTAGATCTCCTCCATCTCTTTCTGTCTGCTTTCTCATTCCATGTTCTTATCAGCAAGGTGGACAAAGAACTTTGACTACAGAATTTAGGTTCTGTTTTGCTTTCAGTAGGTGGTGCCTGCAAGGTAGGTCCCAACATGATCAGAGCAGTAACTTGTCTGTAGGCTTGATAATTGCATTTGTAACTTTAACATCATGTATCCCTTAAATTTTCATGAATACTAAAAGCAGAAGCAGAGGTGGCTATCAGGATTCGGAGAATGTTGTCCCTGTTATAATGAGGAATTCACCTTTAGTTGTGGTCTTCACACTGATAAATTTACAAAATACAGATGCAGTAAAACTAACTTGATAGTTGCATTTACAGTTTTCTGGAGTTCAACACATTCATTAGCAATAATAATTATAACATCATAAATTAAATTTAACAGTACACTGGTGCTGTAACAATGAGCCAAGCTGTAGTACACCTGGTGTGATGCAGTAATGTTGTAACAATGTGCCAAGCTGAAGTACACCTGGTGTGACACAGTAGTGTTGTAACAATGAGTTGAAATTCACAGACACCAACAGCAAACTGTAAAATCCACAATAAAAAGTGTCAGGACCAGAAACAGCAACTAGTTCAACTTTATTCACTAGAACAACTACAATTAGTGCTTTTGTCTGTGATAAACAGACTTTATCAGATGAAATACACTTGAATACTCCACCATATTTAAAACTTATCCCATCATCATGTGACTTTTAATGTATCCCATTTAAAAAGCCCACACACAATTATATGGATTGTCATCACATAAAACTAACAGAACCACCTGAAAACATGCTTAGAAAGGAAGAAAAAATAATTAAACAACCATTAAAATAATTATTAACAAAAATAAATATAAATAAATCATCTCTGCAAAGCTTTAAGCTTTAAAACTGGCTGAACATATATCAACTCATTTAAGCTTGGACTCACACTTGCATTACGTTTCAATTGCCACTGCAGTTCCTTTGTATCCAAATGCAACCCCAAAGGAACACCCCTTGGATTTTTGATCAACTTCTCCAAAACAGTAAATTTAAAACAATGTGTAGGATGCAATTTAATGTCCCTACCCAAAGCTTTTGTTTCTTGCGCTTTAGAAATTGCATACACACGTTCCCTTATTCTATCTTTTAACATCCTTTCTGTCCTGCCCACATAAAAGAAGTGCAAGACTCACACAGGACTGCATACACCACTCTTTTTGCATTGCAATTATAATTACCTTGAATTTGATACATCTTCCTATTGATAACAAATGTCTGGGTACATTTGGACTAGTTGGACTAGTTGCCGTTTCTGGGTCCTGACACTTTTTATTGTGGTGTTGTAACAATGTGCCACACTGTAGTACACCTGGTATGATACAGTAATGCTGCACCAATGAGTCAAGCAAAAGCACATCCGGTGTGATACAGTAATTTTGTACCTATGTGCCAAACAAAAGTACACCTGATGTGACGCAGTAATTTTGTAACAATGTGCCAAGATGAAGTACATCTGGTGTGATAGAGTTAACGCTATAAAAATGAACCAAGCTGTAGTACACCTGGAGTGATACAGCAATGGTGTAACAATGAACAAGGCTGTAGTATACCTGGTGTGACACAATAATGCTGCAACAATTAGCGAAGTTGAAGTACGCCTGGCATGATATAGTAACACTATAACAGTTAGCCAAGCTAAAGTACATGTGGTGTGATACAGTAATACTGTATGAGTAACTCAGTCTGTAGTATACCTTATGTGATACAGTAATGCTGTAACAATGAGCCAAGCTGAAGTGCACATGGCATGATACAGTAATGCTGTAACAATACGCCAAGCTGTAGTACACTTGATGTGATACAGTAACGTTGTAACAATGAACAAAGTTGTAGTACAGCTGGTGTGATACATGATGCTATATAGTGAACTGAACTACTCCCAGCACTTTGCCAGAAAGCAACCCCATGTAGCAAAAGACTAAGGGAGATAATACACATTTGGTAGCCTGAAAATGGGACCCAGGATGCTATTTTCTGTTAAAAAAATGGCTGCATAAAGTGAGCAGAGGGTAGTAGTAAACAGAATCCACAGAGAAAATGGAGTAGTTACTAGTGATATGCCACAGGTTTCCATTGTGGGTTTAGTATCCTTCAATATCTATATCAGTGACAGTTTGAAGAGGGTCTTAAGGGAAAATCTGTCTACAAGTCAGATAAAGGTTTTAATAGGATTGATAGAGGAAATGTAGTCGATAACATGATAAGAAAAATGTAAGATTAGAATAATAATAAAATGCTGGCAGTTTAATTTTAAGGCACAGAAGTGCATTGTTCTGTCGTAGAGATATCTGGTAAAGTACTATCTGAAGTACTCCATACTTTTGTGAATAATTTATTTCTGTAAGGACACCAACAGAATACAAATTGTATGGAAAAGACAACAATAATGGTTAAGGTTCTGTACCAGAAACCTCAGGAAGATTGACAAAAGGAATCTAATATGCTACTGTGATACTGCTCTATTGCTGTTCACTGCCATTGTGTATCCTCACAAAACCTGGTTTATAAACTTACTAGAGTTCCTATTAAGGATGACACCAAATTACTTCTCGGCTGCACACCTTGGCCAGCGTTACGCAGTATACAAGTGAAGACAGTGGAAATCAAATACCGGATTACAGAATAAAGTTGGTTAGAGGCGGAAAGCCTTACTCCTCTGCACTAAGGTAGCAGACAGGAATCTCCAGTATAAAAAATGACAGAGGAAGTAAGTCCAAGTAGAATATATTAAACAAGCCAATAAAACAAGCTAGGAACAGTGTGACTGCCACATGCTTTGCTTTTGTGTTTAAAGCTCATGTTCTACACCAGGTCTGTTCAGTCTAAACAATTAATTGTTCAAATGAACATCTTGCCACCAGATGTCTTAATGCTAGTGTTTACACAAGATATCTGATTTTGGTTATGAATTTAGAATTCCAGTAATTCTTCACAGTGTCTTTTCCTTATTTTGAGTTAGCATTTCCTTCTCTCTAGCTAACAATTATTGTTCTGTTAAAGTTCCTTAATGTAGTTAGACAAAATTGTGATCCCCCTGTGTTATACCTGACTTTATGTATGCCTTTGATCTCTAATTTCCCTGCTTTCTTTTTGCCATAGCTCATATTCTCCTTCCTTGTTTGCTTTCATATTAATTCAATACTCGTTCAGCTAGGTTTTATTAGATCCCCAAAATAACTTAACTTTGACCAGATTTTATAACACTTTATTACATTTAGCATTAGAAGTGGCTAAAAAAAGAAAAAAAGAAAGAAAGATGTTGTGAGATGAAAATGTGATTTGTTAGAATATCTTTTGCATACTGTATGTTGCAAAATAAACCAAACACTACAGTGTCCCGTCTTTTCTAAAAATAAATGTATGAAGTAGACTTTTCTCAAGATAACAACTACAGTAATGTGTGTGTGTGTGTGTGTGTGTGTGTGTGTGTGTGTGTGTGTGTGTGTGTGTGTGTGTGTGTGTGTGTGTGCGCGCGCGCGCACACATGTGTATGGGTGTGTATCGACCTATATAATTATATTATATATGGTTGTATTACTTTCTGTCAAACATGCACATTGTCACTGTCTGTTTGGGTGAAATCATTTGATTGATAGAACCAGATGGTTGAAATGTGTCAAAGTTTTAAGCCCCTCCCCCAACCCTGAGAACAGCTGCCTATGCAGAGTTGTTCACAGAAACCCTGTGCAGCCATGCCAGTACATGCACAGAGACAGTTGTGCATATCAGAAGTAAGCTCAGAACTAACTCCACTGGTAGAATCCACACATAAACAGACTGTACAACAAAATAAAAAATCATAGCCAAGATTTGGAAGTGCTACACCCAGCATGATAAAAACACTCTCATCAAGCTAAATAAACAATTAACATAGTAAATTAAGTCTGCTGAAGCCAAATTTGAGATACAGATTGCATCTCAGACAAAGGACAACTACAAGGCTTTCTCTAGCTACATCCAAAACTTCAAAGAAAGCACTTAGCACTGTTCAGAACTGATTGTAAATGGAGCCATCTTCATGAAGCTGGAAGACATAGCAATTCTGCTGGCTGAAAATACAGCTCCAATCTTTCCCTCCTGTCAGAAAATAACATCAAACTAATGCCACAAACTATCCTTAGGGAGCAGGTTCTAGATACACTCTTACTGGCCAAAAACACTGCATTGATGGGCTGTGATAGCATTCCAAGATGCCTCCTAAATAGCCTGAAACATGACCTTTTGGGACAACTGGAGTCAGTTTTTAACCATAGCCTCCAGACAGGCTTTGTGCCACACAAATGGAGAACTGCAATAGTCATCCCTCTGCACAAGGGTGGGATATCAACAGGGCATGAGAACTACAATCTCATAAGTCTGACTAGTCTCATGCAAAGTCATGGAAATAATTATCATGGACATGATTAATAAGGACACAGAAAACCTTCAAACATGGGATTCATTACAGTTTTGTTTCATCAAGTGCAGATCATTCTTGCTCAGCTTGGGAAACTTCTTTGAGAAGCCAACCAAAACAATGGATGAGGGCAAAATGGTGCATATCGCCTAGCTTGACTTTGCTAAAGCATTTGATACAATACCACACTTGGGCATTGTAAACAAGCTCAGGGATATAGGCATAAACCCATATGTTACAAGCTGGATAGCCATCTGGCTCTCAGATAGGACCCAGGTAGTTAGGATAGAGGAGACCACCACCACAAAGAGGCAGGTCACTACTGGTGACCTTCAGGGGTCTGTGCTGGGTCCACTCCTTTCTGACATCTGCTTCTCAAAAGTCAAGCCACTGTCAAAGCCTCTGACTGACCAAGTTCACAGATGATTGCAAACTAGGAGCAGTCATAGAATCCTCCCAAGACACTAACATCCTACAGGAAGGACTAGCACAGACAAATGACTGGTACCAAATCCACAGCTTAAAACTCATTGCCAAGAAATGGTACCATCTGGAAACTCAGCCACCTCAGGAAATTACCTCATTGTTAGCTCTCCCTTAAGAGTAGAACTAGTAGTCAGGGATTTGGGTACGCATGCAGATAGCAACCTGGCTTTTGACCAGCATGTGTCTAAGATAGTAAAGAAATCAGTCTATGTTGCTTAACTTATAAGCAAGGGCATGGTAGCTAGGTCCAAGGAAGTCATTCTTCCATTGTATTCGGCCTTCAACAGGCCCATCAATAACCATACAACTCCCTCTTTGCTATGTACCTAACCAGGCACATGCAACAAATGGCATATCCACAGAGATTCCTTACAAAAAGAATAGAAGGCATAAACAACATGTCCTATACATATCACCTCAAGGCCCTATCTCTATACTTTATTTCCTGTAGACTGTTGAGAAGTGATCAATGCCTGGCATACAAATTATCCTTGGATCCCACTCTGGCTGACCATTTGCATATCCACAAAACAAATGCCATCAGAATTATGCAGTCTTGGGATTTAAACTTTGCTTCTGACATAAATAGGACACACTGAAGCAACAGGTATATGTCTCAGAGAATTCCCCTTCTCTGGAACAGACTTCCCGTCTATGTGAAGCAAATCTCTTCCCTAATCTTGTTCCAAAGAAATCTGGACCAGTGAATGGGAAATTGGAAGTATATCCTGGGTCTAGCACCTATGTCTCTGATGGGCAGAGGCAGCCTGTAAATCTTGCCATAGCTTACATATACCCCATAAATAATCTCTAAGGCACATAAACTTGTGAGATACAACTGGGATGTTTGGCTAGAGTTATAAAGGCCTCAGTAGTCATTAGCCTAGTATACACCTATGAAGCTATGAAGGAGATCGGCAGTCACTGGTTTGGGGAATATTCCCTAACTCCGGGTTTGTGCAATCTCATAGTTTGTATGTATCTTTTACAGGGAGCATGGGAATGTTAGGGGGCTGACCCAACCCCCCACAAAAAAGATTTGATGTTGGTTTAACCTGATCTGGGGTAATCCACAGAACATGCACAGCGTGCACTGACATTCCATGTTTTTACATTGATATTTTGACATGAATATTGTCAACAGTTGACAAAGAATTTTATATATATATATATATATATATATATATATATATATATATATATATATATATATATATATTTATAATACACATTTGTGTGTGTGTGTGTGTGTATATAAAATCCACAGACACATACACACGTGCGTGCGCACACACACACACACACACACACAAAAACTGATGTTTCAACTTCATTATATTGACACAGAAATCAGGTCATAGAAATGACTGAAACTACATTCGACTGAAAGTGCATTTGATTGATAAGTCATTGCATCAAAAACATTCTACACAACATATATACCACAGTCCCTGAACTTATATATTCTAACTCCACAGTCCCACACCCACGTAGAAAAAAAACACACAGACAGACAGACACATACACAGACACATATACACACATGTGTGTGTGTGTGTGTGTGTGTGTGTGTGTGTGTATATATATATATATATATATATATATATATATATATATATATATATATATACGTATATACATCAAATTAGTGCTGGTGTACAAATCATTACAATGTCTACTGCCAGCCCAAGGCTCCCTGTTAGTTCATCGAAAATTCAGTTCAGTGAACGGCATTTTTGTTGCACTTACATTGAACATGCCATTTGTCAAACTGTTCATACTAAGATCACAGTACAGTGAAGATCGGAAAATTTGCCCTTTAGTCACTGTAGTGCGATCTCGGAGTTGGTATATATAATTAGCTGGGGGTGTGGGAGGCACAGCCCACACATAAGATTGGAATTTGATTAACGGCATTTCCGATGAAATGCCATTCTTTAGTGAGTTTTTGGTGATTTAATATAGACCCCCCAACCCACACACAGTGTTCTAAAATTACCTCCCTTACAATTTCCAAAATTAAAAATGAGACTAAAAAAACACCTATAGACTTTTACAATTTTTAATAAAATGAGTTTTCAGTGAAATGTGCTTTCAGTCAAATGTGATTGTTTTTATCAGTTGTGTCACCTGATTTTTCTATCAGTAGAATGACCCTCTGATCAAATGTCATGTAACTATATATAAAGATATTTATATAAAAATCTTGTATCATCTCGTCAAAGGTAGCTTTGACTGAAGTACAGATGGTCGGAAAAACAGATTGATAGTACATTTGATTGCAGGTACACTTGATTGAAAAGTCATTTTGTCACAAAATGTCTAAACAACATATGCACCGCAAAAAAAAGCTTTTTTTTTCAGGCAATCCCCGTGCAACCCCCCCCCCCCCAATACCCTCCCTTAATTATATATTTTAATGCCATAGTTATACTCCAGGGGAGAAAATAAAAAAAATCATACACGGTGAATCAGTGCTGGGACACAAACACAAACCTGCACAAATCCGGGATACAACATGACAGTGGGTATTGCCTATTCTCTTCAAATCATCTAAATTATGTCCCCAGCAACTCCCATGTGCAAAAACAATACTAGAAATGACATTTATAGACTTTACCATGAAATGACTATTCAGTCAAATATAGCTGCAGTCAAACGTACTTTCATTTTTTTGACCAATTGTACTTCAGTCTAAGCTACCTTCAACAAAATGATGCACAAGCATATACTTATATAGACAGATAGAGAGATATAGACATATAAATATATGGATCTGCTTCACTTGATCTGAAATTCATTTGACTGGCTTTCATTTGACCGGCACCCAACCAACTAGCTTTTTCCAGAACTTAAAAACTACTTACTTACCCTCTTAACAGAAACTGGACAATGTACAACCAAACTAGGTGTGAGGCTACACCCCCACACAGCACCTGATTATATATACTAATGCCAGGATCACACTACAGTGGAGAAAAGGGCATATACCTTTAACTTGCCTTACACTATTCTACACGCTGCTACTTCTGCTGGGAATGCACAAAAAATTCGTCAAATTACTTTAGTTACTTCCCATAAAAATGTAAAGAGACAAACCCACATTTAGAAACACTACAACACTACTTTCTACATGACTATTGGTATTCTGATAGTCAGCACTGTAAGTTACAGTAATTGTTTTTATCACAAGCAAGTCACAGGTGAAAGGAAACCCACAACAAGCCTATGTCTTAAAAGTCAGTCAAATGAGTTGTCAGTAATTTGAAATTCAGGTAATTTGGGTGTCGGTCAAATGAAAGTCAGTCAAATGAGTTTTAGGTCAAGTGAAGTAGATCCAAACATATAGCTATAGAAATAGATATATGTATATAGTTGCATAACATTTAATATAAATATGTGTGTATATATATATATATATATATATATATATATATATATATATATATATATAAAGTGCGTGTGTGTGTGTGTGTGTGTGTGTGTGTGTGTGTGTGTGTATCAGTGTATTCCAGGATATACAGGGCAGTGTATTAAATGTACGACACAAAAGAACATTTAAAAAATATCCCTTCCTAATAGCGTTTACAGTTTACTGATTTGCATCAGTGTTTTGCCTTCAGACATATCAGAAACAGAGTTATTGCGGACTCATTTTTTCTGGCTTATGTAAGGTGACATAAAACAATTTTTCGCGCAGTCTCTGCACAGTGTAACACATTATG